>NW_018020965.1:34376-61171 GCF_002006095.1 Pseudomyrmex gracilis | reverse complement strand
TTATATTCTTTTTTTTTCTGTTTTTTTGTCGACACTAGTTGAAATAACAGATTATGTTTGAATGCTGGCTATATTGTACTGGCATGATGTGTTATTGCAGACTTTGCAAAATATGATCACTCAGTCTTGGTTATCTGGGTAAATAATAAAATAAAAGTTTTGTTGATGTACACGATTAAGCAGTATACTACTTTGTATTGTCCCTCCTCGATATCATTTTTAAATTAACTTTTATTATTTCTAATATATAAAACTTTAAAATTTAGAGATAATTTTTTAAATAATTAGTAGAAGAGTGTATAAAAAAGTTTAAGTCATACAAAACTGCTATTTTTCAAATTTCTTTTTTTACGTAAAGATGAATGTATGTAGCTTCAGGAATTTTTCTTTTTTTACCTTGCCTATGTGCTTTCCATCCATCATATATTTGAAGGCAGCTCCCACATCGTCTTTTTCAAATATTTTTCTAAAAAGTGGCTTAATAGCACCATTCTTAAGACCTTCATTCACCATGTCACGCAAACGCAATTTTTCTTTCTCAGTATTTGAAAATAGATTATCCAACATAATTCCATGGAAACTGACCTCCTTTAAAAAGACCATCATACCCAAGGAATTATCCGCAATTATATCGAACTTGCCGATCTGTAAGAAACGACCGCCATATCCCAGACATCGTACCGACGCTTGAAGTTTATCTTCAGCCAACGAGTTTAGAACAATATCCACACCGTTGCCGTTTGTTAGTTGAAGTATCATTTGCTCGAAATGTGTGTTGCGCGAACTGCCAATATGATCATCCGGAATTGATGGAAACATTTCTCGAATAAACTTGCGTTTCTCAGGTGTACCCACAGTAGTAAATACTTCGCAACCTTTGTGAAGAGCAAGATGAATTGCTGCTTGACCGATACCGCCAGTACCAGAATGAATAAGTACTTTGTCACCCTTCTTCATTTCTCCGCTTACGTATAATGCGTAATAACACATGACGTACGCACACGGCACAGTGGCTGCATCTTCCAGCGACCAATTATCTGGCACATTCCAGCATAGGCTTCTATCAGGTATTATGAGATTTGTTATTGCTCTGAAAAAATTATCATATTGATAGTGACAATTTCTATTACAAATTACTTCAACAGAAATATATTTAAACATTGTTAGAATAACAAAAAATGTTAGAATAAGATTCGGCAAAATCCGATTCTTATTCTAAGTTTTTGCACAAATGTGCAAACTTTTATCTAAGTGATATACAAGTAACAAATGCTAGTTAAAGACAATGAATTTCTCAACTGTTGAAAAATCGCGATTCAAAATTTAGTACGCTACTTTAGTATCATTACAATAAAACGTTTGTCAAGCGTAACGTAACGAGGGTAGACATTGCGTTAGAAAAAATCAATCAATCGCTCGTGAAATAGTCAAATAAATCAAAAGGCCGATACGAGCAGTAAAATACAGGTTGGTCGTGTATAAAAAGTTGTCTGTATTCAATAAATAGACGTTTCGGTCACACAAGTTTGGACCTTCTTCAGTATGAAAAAATTAAGTCTAACAAGAAAAAATAAAAGAAATAACAATAAATAAAATAAGCGCAAAGCAAACATTATAGTAAATTGAAAATAATATATAAAACTCACTTAAATAAGAAAAAACATTTTAGTACACTACATCACTAACAGATAGATGAAATGATGTCAATAAATTACAATAATATAATGTGTACTGGCAAGAAAACATAAAACAGCCAAATATATATAGATATCCCCACTATCAGATCAGAAGATCAAAAGGTTCCCAATAAGTCGAAAAACATGTTTACAAATTAAGTACAAAAGTAACGGTCTAAACTTTTGATCTATACAATTCTAAAAAGAGAAAGTAAGGTTTTAGCTTGTCAGTGTCCGACATTACATTTATCGGATTGTCTTGTAACTTGATGTGGAGCATTTCTGAAACTGATCTCTTATAAAAAAATTTTTCCATATCTAAGATTTTAACGTCATTCCAAATGAAGTCATGACCAGTCTCCAAACGATGCTCCGTAACCACAGAAACAAAATCAGAATTTCTATTAATCTGATTTCTATGTTCGCTAATTCTTGTTTTTAACTTACGCTTCGTTTGTCCAACATAAGATATATTACAATTATTACAATTAATTTGATACACCACATCTTTATTTTGATCATGAGTTAACCTATCCTTTCCAACTTTTATGAATTTACTCAATTTATTCAAACTTCGAAATGCCAAAGAAATCTCCTTAGTTTTTTTAAAAAATCTTGAAAAAGAGTCAGACAAATCAGGAAGATAAGGAACAACAAAATATTTTTTAACAGTTTCAAGATCAGAATGACAGACAAATTTATTGTCAATGTTTAAATTTAATCTGTTATGAATTAAAAATTTAATTCTATTCCTGATTATTCTAAATATAAATTGTAGAGGATAATTATTCATAAGGAGCACCTCAATCATAAATTTAAAATTATTCTGTTGGAAGCAAGGGTCAGATAAAAGTAAAATTCTATCAACCATATTCAAAAATTATTCCAGATATTGTGATACTTCAATGATATTTTCGAATAATCGATATCTTAATATTTCATTTTTATTGCAAAATTCCCATTAGTTCCCAGATTAAAAAATAGGTTTTACTCATTCTGTAGGACTCTAACAGTAATATGAATTGTATTACTCACACGAGAAGCAAAAATTGACTCTGTTTTCCTATTTTCCTTTATCTCTTTCCGGCACACATTTTTCTATCTAACATTTCTCTAAATATTTGTACCTAGAGGTTTTTGGGTCGCTGAACACAAATTTAAAGTCAAATTGTTAAAATTTTAAATGGCGGATCTAATATGGCAAACAAAAAATTTTTGAAAAATCTCAAATCTCCGTAACATTTGTATTTTTTTTTAGATCGCTGAATGCAAATTTGAAATCAGATTTTCAAACTTCAAAATGACGGATATAATTTTATTTCCAATATGGCGGATATAATTTTGAAAAATATCTCCAATTCCCCCGCAAAATGTACACTAGATGTTTTGAATGTTTTGAAGTTTGAACTCCGGATTCGTAATCAGTGACTAAGAAAAAACGTTGAAACCATTTTATGTCAGAATTAGAAAAATTTTTCACTTTTTTGTCTGCCATATTGTATTCGCCATCTTGCAGTTTGGAATTTTACTCCAGATTTGTATTCAGCAATCTAAAAAACAGAATTCAATCTATACATGTTTATAGAAAATTATTTCTTACAAATGAAGTTTTTTTGCTAAAATAGCGTTGTTTTTCATTAATTTTTGTTTATAATAAGAAATATATCATCTTTTACTAACTATTGACATTTGGATCATAAATACCAAACTCTTATCTAGTAGAAATTACAAAAAAAACCATCAATTGATAAATTTATGCGTTATACATCATTAAAATGGATGAATAAAAAATAGCAAGAATACTTACTTCTTCCGGAAAAAGTTATAAAACCCCTCTATTCGTTTTTTGTGTGAAGAGAGAGCTTTCCCTACTACTTTTATCTATGTACCGGCTATAATTATATCACCTTTTGGTATTGTAAGCATAACTTTTGTACATCAAATGCACTCAAAATTTTATAGTGGACACCTACTGGCAGGTGCATCTTGTACATGAAATGTAATGAGATTTGACAAAATACATCATAAAGTTGTAAGTTTTAATTTTTTGATAGATTTTAAAAACTTATTTTTTTAAATTTATAACATTTTTATTTATTTGTTTACTTCAATTTTGTACGTTCCATGCTTTTCTAACCCTTTACAATCTTGTTCCACCATCTGTTAGTTACAATTTTAAGATGGCAATGAAATGTCGCAAGTTATTTTTTAGCAAACTTGGCTTTACAGGGAACATTTTTCATAGCCACTTTTAATTTACGCAGTTAGATCTCCTTATTTTTACTTCGTGGTCATAACTTAGGTTTAACAGTTAAATTTAGTGTTTCACATTATGGTAAAGACCTGTGGTGCTAGAAATATCAATGAACGACAGCAAAAAGCCATAGAAAGCCGCAAAACAAGAACAAACGTATATGGAGCTCGCTCAGCAGTTTGACATTTTCAAATCAGCAGTGACCAAACTTTTGAAGCGTTGGACAATCCAGGAAGGTTATGTTAAGAAGAAGAAAATCAGGCAACTGTGTTCTATGGGCACTACTTCTGTCGTCGCTCACATCTTTTGCAAATCCAGCAGCAACCCACATCTTACGGCTTCGAACATTGCCAAAGAAATATTGAATTTTGAAGAGTCTAATCTATCCGTACGGACCATACATCGCCGCCTGCAGGACTGCGACCTATGAAAAAGTCGTGTTTGTTTCTGTAAAGAATCGGAAGGCGCGAATAGAATGGGCCAAAGCACACCTTAACTGGACATCTCAGCAATGGTCTAACGCTGTCTGGAGCAACGAAAGTAAGTTTATGTTATTTGATAGTGACGGTATAACATGAATTCATCGTCCTAAAGGTAAGCGCTTTGAACCTAAATATCAACTTCCCACAATGAAGCACAGAGGCGGTTCAATTATGGTGTGGGATATCTTTTGTGCAAAAAAATAGACCCTTTATAGAAGTAATGGCATTATGAATCGGAAAACGTATATAGACATCCTTGAGAATATGATGCTTCTATATGCAAAACTTTTTCTTGATTCTGACTTTATCTCTACCAGCAAGATAATAATCCGAAGCATTTCGTAGGTGAAGTACAGAAATAGTTCCGACGCCATCGAGCCCATAACTCTCATGGAGTGACCAAGTCAATCACCCGATCTCGATATTATCGAACTAATGTGGGAAAAGCTACAGAAGCGTTTGGCCAGCAAACGAGCTACAAATATGGCCAAAAAATTTGCTCAACTCAAAAAAGAATAAAAGAATTCCTTAGATGACAATCGACTTCGTGCCAAGACGCTGCTAAGCTGTAATTGATGCCAAAGGTTTTGCTACAAAATACTAGAGTTGTATAAACTAAATTATAAATTCATTGTTCATTTCAAAGATATTTATGCTTCTTATGGTGAGACAAAGTTTCATATTAAAATTAACACATTTTGGAAATTTCAAATATAATTAATATTTCACAAGTTGTTGTTTTCATTATTTGGTAAAAAGTTATTTGTTTAGTAAGTTGTATATATCACCTAACATATTATAATTTGATAACGAATTGTATACTTTAAAACACGTTATACTCAAAAAATCGAAAAGTGATAAGTGAATAAGCTGGCTGTTACGTATTAGTCCAGTATTACCATTAAACACTTCTTGTCAGAACCATAAATATATCTTTGACAGAAGAACATTTTTAAGCGCAACCCTATAAAATAAAATCTAGCGTAACTGCTTCAAAATTATATAAAATAATTGTTTGTGTCATTCTTCTTATCTTTTCATGCACACACACACACATTATTTGTTAGTATCATTATTTTGTTAAATTTTTAAGTACATATACAACTATATATGTATATATTTATATATAAACATAACTATTATAATATTGCTTTACTAGTTTTTATTTTTGATGTTTTAAAGAAAATTTAACGCTAATTAATACAAATCTAGTATAGTGTTTTATNTTTTATTCTTAATATTTAAATAATGTTTAAAAATATTTTAATAATCACTATGACATTTATCTATTGTCATGGTTTTTTACTCTCTTACTTAAATATTTTTTACTTTCTTGCACTTACCGTAAGGAAGTTTCTTATATCAAGTAAAATTATATCACGTAATAATTAAATAAATAAATATTTGATATAAATTATTGAAGTCACTTTCAATGCAGAGTTACTCTTTTCAATGTTCACGATAGTTTTATGATAACATATGCCTGTCGGTGTTATTGGTAACCGCGTCGGTATATATCATCGGTAACCGTGTCGATATATGGATTAAATCTCGGGCCGCTGGCGCGTGGTAGTAGGAGGTGGCCGAAGGAGAACTATTTCTCCTCACGGCGCACGATATGGTGCTCCGCACTATACATATGCGCGTACAAAATGCGCTGTAATATGTCACTATATATGTATATTTTGTTGGAAGTACAATTTATAAAGTAAAACAGAGATGTCAAAAAAGTCTTGCGGCTCCAAGTACATCATAGTAAAGAGGATACGCACCCGAGCAATTACGTACATGTCCGTTTAATGCTTCGGCGAGCGGCTGCTTGCTTATCCCATCTAGTACGGTGTACTCGGAATCGTAAAACCTTTCTGACATCCCTGCCCACACAGCACACTTTATCTTAGGGATGTCTTACAAATATTATTATGGGATATCGCAATATCTGTAAGACATCCCAAAATGGTCTCAAATATCTGCGAGATGTCCATAAGTTGTGCTAATATCCGCTTTAGTGATATTTTACGGATAACATAGATGATGTCCAAAGAATATCCGAAGAAACTCAAAAAATATCGTACAATATAATCCCACATAGCACGTAATATTATTGCAATATTATAGTAATATTGTTTTCCCATTGCGATATTACACTTTAATATAGTAGAAATATTACCGTAATGTTAATATAATATTACAGTAATATTAAAATGTCTGCCGAAATGCATCACAATCTTACGATGGTATATTAACAAAAGAAATCAATGGCACATCGCTTTGTAGAAAAGAAATTACTTCAAATTTTGTACTCAAATTAATTTTTAGAAGCCTGATTCAGTTTACCGATTAATTCGATAAAAAATACGAGAACCCGGAAAAAATCTTGAGATGATGGTAAGATTCAATCTTAAATCCGTATTCGTAGCCCTTGCACTCAGTCTGGAAGACCACTTGTTCCTTACTAAAATATAATTCTTTTATCTATTCATTATCAAATTATTCTATACATTTTATTTATTATTTATTTAACTTACTATTTTATTAAAACTATTGCAGTGCAATGTACCTACAACAATGGATAAAAATATTTCTCTTGTTATTAGTATTATTAATATTATTATTGTTATTGTTAGTATTATTATTATAGTTATTATTGTTGTTATTGTTGTTATTGTTATTGTTATTGTTATTGTTATTGTTATTATTATTAGTATTGTTATTGTTATTATTGATGTTAATACATATAATTTAAAATATATATTATTACAACGCGTAAACAAATGTTTTGTTACCATATACTGATTATTATAGTCAAGTCTTAATTACTATATATCAAATAATATACAAAAATATGTATACACATTTATATGTATCATTTTTATTATTTAATAATAATTATATACTAAATAATCATATAGCAAAAATGCTATACATACACAAAGTGTTTTTTGTTTATATAATATTGGGACCTTGAATACGTTCTCGCTGTTTTTTCGTGAAAATTAATGCTTTCTTTAAAAAAAGTCATAAAAAACATGTCACTGAAAGTATTGCCTATCGCTAACCACTACTTTTTCCTATCTTTCTGGCAGCATTTGAATTCCACGTCAGAAAAACGACACGTCTTTTGAGGCTATCCAAGAATTGACCTATTTTTTGGCATCTTCATAAGAATGGAAGTATTGCTCAGCCAGACCATGTGCCATTGATTGGAACAAGTGATAATCGAAAGAGGCAATGTCTGGTGAATATAGCGGGTGGGGTAAGACTTTTCATTTAAGCGTTTCCAAGTAGGTTTTCACCAGTTGTGCAACATGTGACCGAGCGTTGTCATGTTGCAAAATCACTTTGTCGTATCTCTGCTCGTATAGCGGCCGTTTTTCCTTTAATGCTCGGCTCAGACGCATCAATTGTCGATAGCGATCTCTTGTGATGATTTTAATCAATTTGAGCAGCTCATAATAAACTACACTCAGCTGATCCCACCAAATGCAGAGCAGAAGCTTCGAACCATGGATATTTGGCTTTGTCGATGATGTTGATGCATGGCCGGGCTTACCCCACGATCTTCTACGGTTAGGGTTATCGTAGTGTATCCACTTTTCATCGCCAGTCACGATACGATGCAAGAAATCTGTCCTTTTCTACCGTTGAAGCAGCTGTTCACACGTGAAAAGACGCCGTTCGACGTCTCTCGGTTTCAACTCGTACGGCACCCAATGTCCTTACTTTTGAATCATTTTTAATACTTTCAAACGTTTCGAAACTGTTGTGTCATCTACTCCTAATGATTCTGCAAGTTCAGCTAGCGTCTGACATGAGTCTTCATGAAGTAATGCCTCCAATTCTTTGTCTTCAAACTTTTTTGGTGCGCCAGAGCGTTCTTTATCTTCAACATCAAATTTATTATTTTTGAAGCGTCTAAACCAATCTCTGCATGTTGTTTCCAACAGAGCATGATCGCCATAAGTCTCAACAAGAATTCTGTGTGCTTCAGCTGCAGATTTGTTTTGAACCAAATAGTGAAATAAAATTCCCCATAATACTCTTTTTTTGGCACAAAACTCGACATGTTTACCACTATGAAAAAAAAGTTGTTTACACTTGGGCAAAATAACATACACTGAATTTCAAGCTTGTCTATGGTACTTTCTTATAGATGCGTTATATACCATCTTAAACTACACGCACGCAGTTCTGGTAACGCCATCTGTTTGGAAACAGCGAGAATTTATTCAAGGTCCCAATTCATTTCAAAAACAAATATATAAAGATGTTTTATGTTTTCAAATGTGTGAATAAGTTTTAGACATTATATATACGCTTATTCTTGAAGTATAAAAATATTGGAAAGTTTTATTTTAAAGTATAGTAATAATATAAGTAAAATATTGTACATATATGAATTTATATCGAGATTGCATTTACACTCTGAAATATTGTACGATAGTTTCTAGATAAAATTTGTTGTGTGTACAGATTTTCGACAGCATAGATGTTTAAAAAATATCCATTAAATATTGTGTGGGCATTTTGAAATATGCAGTAAATATCCGTGAGAAATATTTGAAATATTTAGAATGAATCTCATGTGCAAAAGATATCCTGCTATATCCTTTGGCTTTGCATAAAATATCTCAAAATATCTTATTGTAATATCCTGGAAATTACTAATTGGAATATTTCTGAGATTACACTTAAAAATCCGGATCTTTTTGGGATATCCGCAAGATAAAATGTGCTGTGTGGGTGGTGAGGGATTCTGTAATTTAACTTTTTGCAGAATCAAGAGCCTAGACTAAAAAAATTACGGAGACTCGACTGAAGTCACAACGGCTTTCGTGACTCCAGAAAGGAAGTCAAGAAGCTAGGGCTACGAAATGCAAACTTAAACAAAATAATGCACGTACAGATATCAAATTCTAAATAAGTAGTAACTTTACCGATCCGAAAATTGACTGAAAGTGGAGTTCTCGCCTCTACAGATCAAAGAATGAGAGATCTATAATTCAGCAGAGAATGAAGAAAAGAGAATTAAAAAACAACTCAGAAAAGATTAACGTCCTTAAATCATTAATAAGAACTCTGGATAATTAATTCGGAACTCAGCCTTTGACATCTTTTCGCGCAATTATAATTGATCGTTAGTTAAACAGTCAGGCTTTAACTGAGAATTTTCGATCTTCTCATTCAATTCTTCTAATTCCACCGGCTTCTCGACTCAAGATTGTCAGGAAGAAGTGCAAAATATTTCAAGAAGCAAAATATAGCTACAATCGAGCAAGCAAACTGCGTTGGCAGAAATCGACATCACTTACATTTAGTAAGTAAGTTTCGATTAAATGTCGCTTTATGTCAAAAGTGTGTACGTGCTTTTTTGGAGGAGGGAAGGAAGAAGGAAGAGAAACAAAGCGCTCCTCCTTTGAGGAGTACATGCTAACAACACAAAAAAAACATTAAGAAAGTAGTCTTGTTAAGAAACTTTAAATTGCCATGTCTTCTAAACCAAAGCCGTCGCTACAAATTGTTTGTATATCTCTCGTAGCACAAGCAAACCAAGTTTCCGTCAAGGAACGTATTTTGAAATTATATGCTTGTAATTTGCATTATTTTCGTATTTGTAATACAATCTAAAACAATGAAGAAGAAGCGATCTCGATTTTTCTGGTCTCAAACGCACTAGTGTAGAGCATCGTGAACACTTTAGATCATATCGAAAAACTTTCTTTAGCCAGATAATTAATTGAGGATAATTATGCGTCAAATGCAGAAATTCATTAGACATGTCTAAAGTCACTCGCCTGTGATAACAATTTTGTACCTATGTGGAATTTCGCTAGGAATAATAGATAAGCTATTTTACGCTCCAAAACATCAATTAAGTAATAATCAACAATATCGCTTATAAATATGTATAATGGTATTAGCACCTCAGAATGTCTTTTCCTAGAAATGATAACTGACAAGGAAACATTCCAAATTGCAAAAGTGATATCAAAAAAGTAGCTTTACCAGTCAAAAGATTACGTTTGAAATAGATCTTCTAGATACTCAGATCTTGGAATCCCATAGATTCTGTATCTAATTTGAGCCGGAACATGTTTGGCTTTAACGTAGACACCAAATTATCTCGAAAATAATACATTTTCGAAAAATGTGTGTAAAAAAAAAGTTGTAGGGTCTGAAAAAGGCCATCAGATCATAAGTTACTTAGATTTTAGATCCAGTGCTCACGTTAAGCCCAATAAAGTCCAATTTTTTGATGAAGGCAACACCGAGCACAAACCATTCCAGTGATGCTCATGGAATGAACACCACAAAAGTAACAGACTTACTGTCGCAGTACGCCTCGGATCGCACCTAACCAAACGTGGCAATATTACCCCCCGTTCTCAAACAAGTGGCATTCACTTAGACACTGTTCAATTAAACACAGTGCAATTGGACACAGAAAGATGCGCACCGTTCAATTAGACACCGTTCACTTACACACCGATCACTTACACACCGTTCAAATGCGCACCGTTCAGCTAGACACCGTTTATTTGCACACTGTGCAGAAAGACACCACTTATCTAATAACTGTGCAGTTGTACACCGTACTGCTCAGGCGCATTCGAAAGATGCGCAGTGCAGAAGCCCAGTCTTTCACACTGTGTAGTAAGCGTATAGGCAAGGGGGCTGCGCCCCCCCACAGAGAGAGGGGTTTCGCCCCTTTCCCCTTGTTGGTCCCTCGCTAAGTCTGCGCGTCTTGTGCCGGGACCTTCGGATGCGCCTGCGCAGTACGATGTACAACTGCAGTTACTAGATAAGCGGTGTTCTTCTGCACAGTATGCAAATAAACAGTGTCTAAGTGAACGGTGCGCATTACTGCGGTGTCTAAGTAAACGGTGCGCAGTATTGCGGTGTCTACCTGAACGGTGCGCATTATTACGGTGTCTAAATGATCGGTGCGCATTATTACGGTGTCTAATTAAACGGTGCGCATCTTTCTGTGTACAAACAAACGGTGCGCAAGTGAACGGTGTCTAATTGAACAGTGCGCAATTGAACTGTGTCTAAATGAACACGGTGCGCATTTTTTTCCGTACCCAAATGCAACGTGTCTAATTGAACCGTGTCCAAAATTCTGTGTCTATTTGCACCGTGTCTAATTGCAACGTGTCCAATTGAACAGAGTCTAAGTGCACCGCTTCCATTCAATTTACGGGGGGTGTTGTCCTTAAGAACCCTGATTAAATTATTGGGAGTACAAATTAGTTCGGTCCGTTTTTTGTGTTCAAAAATGCATTTATTTCAAAACAAAATGAATAAACAGATTAATTAAAATATTGTCCATCGCTGGTTTCTACTTTTTCCCATCTCTCAGGCAATTTTCAAATTCTATCTCGAAAAAATGACTCGTCATTGAAGAGTATCCAAGGAGCCAATTTTCGATTTCTGCGAAAAAAGTGAACTCTGGTGACCTGCCAAATCGTGCTGCATCCTTCGAAACAACCAATAATCAGAAGGAGCAATGTCCGGAGAATACGGCGGGTGCGGTAAAACACCCCATTTGAACGGTTCTAAATATTTTTTTACGACTTTTGCAACATGAGGCCAAGTGTTGTCATGAAGAAGAATAACTTTTTCATGTCTTTGCTCGTATTCCGGCCGTTTTTCTCGCAACGCACGGCTTAAACAAATCAATTGTAGCCGATACAGATCGCTTGTAATGGAATTGCCTAGTTTCAGCAGTTCATAGTAAACAACACTCTTTTGGTCCCACCAGATACAGAACATGATCTTCGAACCATGAATGTTCGGCTTTAGTGTTGATGTTGAGGTCGATGGCAACGATTGACCGGGCTTAGCGTAGTATTTTTTCTTCTTGGGGTTGCCGTAGAATATCTACTTTTCATCTCCAGTCACAATCCGATGCAAGAAACCTTTTCTTTGTTGCCTTTGAATAAGCAACTCGCAAGTGAAAAATCGCCTTTCAACGTCTGTCGGTTTCAGTTCATAAGGCACCTAATTTCCTTGTTTTTGAATCATTCTCATGGCTTTCAATCGTACAGAAAGGACTTGGTGAGTTACTCCTAATGATTCTGCAAGCTCCCCTTGCGTTTGACTCTGATCTTCTTCGAGTAATGCCTCCAAGTCTTTGTCTTCGAAATTTTTTGGCTGTCCAGAGCGAGGCTTGTCTTCAACGCTGAAATCTCCATCTTTGAAACGTCGAAACCATTCCGTACCTATGATTTATCAGTTGGAGCAGTGTCACCATAAACTTCGACAAGCATTCGATGAGCTTCAGCTGCACTTTTCTTCCAATTAAAGCAGAAAATTAAAACCTCCCACAAATGCTGCTTGATTAACACAAAATTCGACATTTCAAACACAGTAAAAATCAAGGTTTTTGTATGAAACTCACAGCGATATAAACTGAATATTATTAGCAGATGTCTAACCTCTCTGAAACAGCCAAAATCAGCTGTCACTATGAATCATTCACAACAGTCGGAGCCATCCCTTGGAAACGGACCGAACTAATTTGTACTCTCAATATCAAGCCTGTTAAAACATTTGGAACCAAGTAGGTAGTCAATGCTTTTAAATGAACACCTGGCAGACTCTGATATATTTTTTATATACGGGATAACTATAAAGTTTCTTTCACCAAGGCACTCGGTTCTTTTGTTATCAAAATCAAGTCTAGTAAAAATGATTTTTTAAAAATAACAAAACTTCAACTACTTCTATATCCACTATGCCGGAAAACAAAACTTTTTTTGTTATCCCGTACATTAAAAAAGTTTCTAATGCTTTGTTCAAGTCATTAACAAACAGAAAGGATATCACATTGGCATATAGAAGGCGTAATACAAACTTAATAAATTTTTATCAAAGTCCAAAAAGATCCGGTTAACCACTAGCTTAATAAGAATATTGTTTATTTTATTGATTGCAAATCCTGTGGTGTTTCTTATGTTGGCCAAACGAAAAGGAAACTAAAAACAAGAGTTTGTGAACAGCATAATCAAATTAACAGAAACTCGGATAATGTTTCGGTTATACTGAACACAGACTTTCGACTGGTCATGATTTTAATTAGGAGGAAACTAAGATTTTGAACTTTGAGAATTTTGCCCAGATTACTGTAAGCCTTGTTTGCTCGACTGATCACAGCAGGGGTCTGAATACGGTGTAGGTAAGCTGCTGCCTGAATGCTGTCAGCACTCTGGCTGGCAACGGCAACCTATGCGTCGGATGAACCGTTGCGCGTGTAGAGATGCCAAAGAGACAGTTGCGGTGCTATCGCTGCCTTCAGCCCGATCACACACGCCTACCGCGCTTGAAGATCGTAGCACCTAGTGCTACAATTGCGGAGAGACAGGGCATAAGGCCCGGGAGTGCGACTAGCTTCCTCACTGCACTGTCTGTGCGCAACAACTCCAGCGCTCAGCAGGTCATCGTATAAAGAGCCGTCTTTGTACGGCTCTCTTTTCTGCAGCTCGTCCGCGTCCACGCGATTTCACCGGCTGATGCGGCTTTCCGGCAGGTAACGGAGCGGAGATCCGCTACTTCGGCTGATGACATGGACGTGGATCCCGCGGACGTGGATCCTGCAAGTACGTAATGGCCAGGTTTTTACAGGCCAACCTGAATCGGTCTCGGCCAGCTCAGGATCTAGCGCTTCAAACCATAACTGAGGAGAAAATAGATGTTGCTCTCTTTTCTGAACAATACGCAACTCCTGGTCATCCTCACTGGGCAAGCAGCGTTGATGGTCTGCCACTGGTGTCCTCGGTGCTGTCTCAATCCGTGCAAACAAGTGGCCACGGGTGTTGGCTTTGTGGCGGCCCGGTTGGAAACCTTTGTAGTTTTCTCTTGCTACTTTTTCCCAATCGGAACTTAGTCGACTTCGAGGAGTTCCTTGAACGGTTGGAAACGGCGGTTCGTCCGTTTCTGCCGAGGGTGGTTGTAGTGGGCGGCGACTTTAACGAAGTCCCCGGTGTGGAGATGCTCGCAACGCGATCTGCAAAGTTGCCTTCTCGAGACCTAGGCGGGAGGTTTAGGCCTGGTCGTACTAAACGCTGGCACGTCTTCCATATGTGTGTAAGCGCAGGGCTTCTCTATTGTGGACATGACATGGGCCTCGCCTGCGGCCGTGACTGGCGGGTAGAGCTGACTACTGAAACGTCGGATCATCGGTATGTTCAATTTAGTCTAGGGAGAAGAGTCCTCCGCCCGTGTCTAGACCGCACGACGGTTCTCTTCCCTCGTTAGAAACAGTCGGATATAGATATCTATCTTTTTCAGGAAGCCCTCTATTGTCTTACACCTTCCTACCAGCCTGCCGTCGACGGTCGAGGGCGATGCGTCATGGCTCACCGAGGCGAGCGACTTGACTATGCCTCTAGTCCGATGCGTCAATAGGTTTCAATCGGTTTATTGGTAGAACAAGAACATTGCGACACTTTGACGTGTCTGCATCCGTCACCGTCGCACGCTTTTTTGCCAGCGCTTCCACGTTGATGCGGCTTAGGCCGCATGTCTGAGAGTGGCGTTGCATGACGCTCGCAAGGCTCTACGCAGCGGCCTCCGGGCCGAAGACTCGTGCGTGGCAAGGATTGGTGGAGTCGGTGGACCGGGATCCGTGGGGCCGACCATACCTAGTTTTTATGGGTCGCTTGCGGCCCCCCGCCTCTCTCCTGATGGAGTCTCTTGATCCTTCGATACTTGATGCAACTCTCGATGTCCTCTTCCCGGAAGGCGAGATGGAGGCTCTGCGGGAAGTCGTTTTTCTTCCGCCCTGGTCGGCAGATTTAGCGGTCACAGATGAAGAGTTACGAGAGGCACGCCGTCATATTTGCTTTGGTTGCGTTGCCTCTGGCCCGGATGGCATTACAGATAACATCCTGAGCGTGGCGTGCCACCCTCTGAGAAGCCACAGTCTCACTGGCTGTGCTTCTTGCGTTGTCTGGAGTCCGGTTGCTTTTCTAGCAAGTAAAAGCAGTCTCGTTTGGTACTCCTCAAAAAGCCTGGCCGACCGGACAAAGTCCCGTCGTCGTATCGTTCCATCTGCGATCTCTTTTTGAGCGAGATAAGGAAGTTGTTGGAGTGAGTAGTGGCTAGCAGAATACACTGTCATTTGTGTGAGCCGGGTCACGATCTACATGAGGCCCAGTACGGCTTCAGGGTTGGACGCTCCACCGTGGATGCAGTATTATACTTTCAAATAACCAACAAAGTGGTGGCCAGGGGCGGAGTTGCGGTGACAGTTAGCATCGACATAGCAAATGCTTTCAACTTTGTTCCCTGGCAGGCGAACTTGGACGCCATAGAGCGCCGTGAGTTCCCCGCGTACGTTTGGGCATGACCGTTTCATGACCGCTAGATGTCCTATGTGGGCAAGAATGGCCAACTCCATCGGCGACGCATTGTATGCGGTGTCCCGCAGGGCTTGGTCCTTGGGCCATTCCTGTGGAACATAACTTACGATGAAGTGCTTCGGGAAGAGCTTCCACCGAGCTGCCGCCTGGTGTGCTATGCAGATGATACTCTTCTCGTAGCAGAGGGACGATCTGTAGCTGTTGCGATAAACTTTCCAGTGTTGGACACCGAGATGCTTATGCGCGCTATCCGCCGCTTAGGCCTATGTGTAGCCCCGAAGAAGACAGAAATTGTGGCGTTCACGGGCAGACATTCCGATCTGCTGCCGGAGAGTGTCTAATTAGCGGAAGCTCAGGTGCCTCTTCGACGTTATATGAAGTACCTGGGCCTTCTTGTGGACGGTGGGTGAACGTTCCGAGCTCACTTCCAGGCTATTCTTAAGCGTAAGGAGCGGGCTGTAGCGTCGTTGGGTCGCCTTATGCCTAATTCGCGTGACCCGGGAGAGAGACGCTGACTCCTCTTTGCGATGGTTGTTCGCTCCATTGTTCGGGGATCTTCCTCGCCAGCACTGTGCCTGTGTGGCGTTCCGGCGTCTTGAGCGCAGGTTGTCATCGCGCCTGGTGTGTGCGTACAAAACGGTTTCTGGCGTGGTAGCGAGTATGCTAGCGGGTACTCCGTCGCTGGAGCTGCAGTCTCGTACTTTCGGGTGTTTGTTGAAATGAGGGAACAACTGACACCTTTTTTGATCTGGGGGAGTCCCACCGTCGGACGTGGAAGGACGTCATTCGTCAGTGGAAGGCACGAGTTCATAAAAAACTCTTCCTGGCTTTGAAGTTCAGATGGCTTTTTCGCACGTGTTGCGTAAATGGGTAAATCGTTCCCACCGGAGGACCTTAACGTTTTGGACGGCGCAGGTACTCACCGGACATGGATGCTTTGGTGAGTACCTGCATAGGATCGGCTCACAGCTCAAGGTGCAAGCATTGTGGCGCGGCTGTAGATTCAGCCAACCACATGCTTGCGAAGTGTCCGGCGACAGAGCGTCAGGCTCTGAGTGCGGTCGTCGGAACCGATTTGTTTCTTACGGTTTTGTTCCGACGCATGGTCGACTCTGTTGACCAGTGGCAAGCCGTCACCACCTATTGTAAAGCAATGATGCTCACGAAAGAAACGGCGGAACGAGATCGCAAAGTTCGGGGACGGGAACGTGTCTCTCCCCCTCCTTAATGCTTTTATCGGCACCAGTAGTTTCACCTCTAGTATGCACTAGGAGGGTTTTGGATTTTTCAGAGGTAGTTACAAGGGACCATTTGTACCCCCTCGTTGGAAAGACCTTGTTTCGGTCTGCTACGTCGAGCTGATCCATCTTGCTCTGCACCTAACCCAACCTAGCGTCAGGAGTGTAACCATTCTTCCTAGCCAAAAATAAGTTTGGCCCAAACATCTGGCCGGTAAAAATACCGAAGCAGTGCTCCGCGGTCAGTATCGGTGGCGGGATCTATCAATCCACTTAATAGCGCACGAAAATAAAGTTAGATATAAGTGAATTATTATAGTGTGTGGCTGTCTGTAACTCTAAGGAGAATCAGTAAATAAATTTTATCTTATCTTATCTTTGTATTGATAATAATTTATTGATTGTATACGTGTCTCTGTTTCTCTCTCTTATTATTTTTATTATCTTACTTCAGTATTAGAAAACAAATTAATACTCTGTATAAAAGGAATACTTTGAAAAAGAAACTTATGTTTAATTAAATAAAACAGTATTGAGTACTTATTATGTCAGACTTACGCGCATGTGTCTAATAAACACATTTTAGTTTACTATGTGAGGTGCAGCCGCGTCAAGTTTTTTTGCATTAAATATCTTTTAGTTTTTATTGTTTTTCTTTTTTTTTTATATAATAACAAACAAAAGTTTACTTGATGCTACCTTTTGATATCACTTTTCTTGTAAAACAGGCTTTTTTAAAGACAATACAATACGTATTGTGCGTACACTTGGTGCCTGATTTTACCTTTTTTGAAAAGGTAAGTTTTTTGAGATATCATACATTTTGTAGTATATACGTTGTAGTTTAAGAAATTTTCAATAACGCGAAAATAAAACACCTAAAAGTATATAAAACTTACGCTTCAAAGTTTTCAATTAAACTTAAAAATATTATTTACTTTAAAAATATTATTTCTTAAGGAATTAGGTCATCTTTGAAGCTGTAAGAAATGATACGTAAATTTGGAAATTTTGTGTGAATAAATAAGTAAGTGTATTTAAAATCTGTTTAGGAAGCTTAATTGTACACTTGGACATGGACTTGTTTTGTGGACGCGGAGGACTAGAGATAAGAAGGACGGTATTTTCTAGCAGTAAGTAGCGCCAACGGGCGCCGTCGATAATGTCAATGCTTTCCTTGACTAATTATATCTCAAAATACCTGAAAGTATTGGCCATTTAATGGCCAATGTTTTACAAATACATGTATATAGCCAATAGTTTTACGTGTTGAGACACAATTAGTCAAGAAAAGCATTGACATTATTGACACGGCGTCCGTTGGCGTTACTTAGGGAATACCGTTCCTCTTATCTTTAGCCTGCCGCGAAACAAATCCATAATGCCGAGTGTACAGAGGAGTGGACTATATCGTTCCGCTCCAGGAGAAGTATTTCTCGAAAATTTCTCCTCCGACTGTCCCTACTACCGCGCGCCGTTTTTCTTTAATCTCGGGCCGCTGGCGGAGATCGAAAAAGTACGGCGCGCGATAGTAGAAGCAACCAGAAGAGAAATTTCAGAGAAAACCTTCTCTTAGAGCGGAACGATACGGTGCACTCCTCTGTACATATGTAACAAACTAAAAAAAAGGTTTTTATTTTTTCAAGTTCAAAATGGCAGTGCACTGGCCCACTTTGCAAAATTCTTTTTTTCTGCAGTTTCAAATTGGTGTACAGTATTCTAGGCACACGTTTAATTTTAAACAAAACAAAAACTTTTTATTATCCTCATATCAAAGTTTAAAGACATACGTGGAGATGTGTCAAAATAGTAAACTCTCTTTTTATATATAAGTTTTATACGTAAATTTTAGGACAAAACTGCACGTTTTTTTATAAAAATAGTTATCATTTGGTAAAAATTTAATATTTTAAAAACTCTATGTTGAGATAAATGAAATAAAATGACCCAAAAATGACGATTGGCTATATTCATAAAAATATTATAGAGAAAGTAAATTATTTTACAAATAATAATTAATAGAGAATTATCTCGGGCTCTTTAGTATCAAACTAATAAATATGTGTAAGTCTGGTCAGTAAGAGTTTTTCGCAATATTTTAAAAATTAGGAGGATATACGGGATCTTTCATATATGTGATGCAAACCTAGCATCCCATATGATTTAAAGAATTGTTATTTCAGTTCAAAAAACTTGAAACGTGAAAAATTTACACGTAAACGCATATATATAAATGTATGCATACATATATATACGCACATTATTTCCGCACAACATCCTGCAATCTGCTCTTGCTGACCAGACTTACATATATTTATTAGTTTAAATTATTTTAAACATTTTTGTGTTAATCGCTTTTAATAGTATTATTTTTTCTCTTTAAAATCCATTTTTATTTTTTTAACGTGCGATTTTTTGCCAAGATACACCAGTTAGAAGTTAACTTCTTTGCTAGTCGCTAGGTGGCAAGCTATGGCGTTTAAACTCGTAGTAGATTATAACTTCTAAATGGTATATTTCGGCGAAGAAAAATCGCATGTTAAAAAAGAAAAATAGGTTTTGAAGAGGAAAGATAGTACTATAAGTAGCCATTAACAAAAATGTTTAAAATAAATTATATTTTCTCCGTAATATATTTAAATATAGCCAAAATCGTCAGTTATGGGCCATTTTACCCCATTTTTATTTATAAAATCTGACGTGACAGGCACTTTCTGAAGCCAGATTTGTGTTCAGCGCACAAAAGTACATAAGAAAACACTTTAGTTCTCAAACAAAAAATCTTGCAGATCTGTGTAATACATCTGCAAAATGAGTGTAGATTGTAAATTGAAAAGAACTTAAAATAATAAAGTCAAAACGTCTTAATACTATAAAATTAGCATTATTTCTGCACAACACCTGGCATAAGCTCAATTATTGACCGTTTGATTCGTTGAATATTCTTTTGGAATTGCCATACAAGAGCTGGAGGTCACATCTCATATCCCACTTTAACATCTGCAGAAATTTGAAACTACATTGCATTAAATATTGATAAAATATACTTTAGAGCAGTGCTGGAAGAAAAGTGCACTTTTCAGTTGAAAAGAAACATTGGTTTCGAGTAGTTTATTCCTGCTTTCAAAATAAGTTGGTAATTATTGAGTATAAGGAATTAAGGTCCGATGACCTTGATTTTGATATATGTTGTAAGGGCACTCTCCTGAGTAGTGTTCAAGAGGTTTTAGGCGACGCTCATTTATTAAAAAAATATTCTTGAAAAATATGATCAGAAAAATGACTGTTGAAAACAATTTAGAGGTGTAATTTCGGTAATTATGCAAATTAGGGGAGCCACCTCCGATTTCAATAATGTGTACATATGTTGTCAAGGTCATTGTCCCGAGTAATACTGTGAAGGTTTTAGGCGGGGATCGTTGTTTATTAAAAAGTTACAAGGAGAAGAAGTTTTATGAATAAATTCTTACTTTTTGGTCTCACGTACATTTCGTTCGTGTTGTAAGCGTGTAGGCAGAAGGGGCTGCGCTCCCCACAAGGGGGGCTACGTCCCCCTGCAGGGGAAGGGCTACGCCTCTCCACCTGCACCCCCTTGAGTTTATCATGGTTTGCGTACGTAATTTTTTTAAGAAGCCAAATACCAAGAAGGTTTAAAAAGTTTAAAAAGTTATTAAGAAAAAGTTTTAGTAATGACGCATCGTAGCTCAAGGAGGGGTGCAAGTGGAGGGGCGTAGCTCTTTCCCTACAAGGGGCGCAGCCTTCTTTGTGGGAGGCGCAGCTCCCTCCCCTGCCTACATGCTTACAATACGAACAAAAAGAACATAAAAAAAGTGTAGTCATTGATTGATATTAATTGAGAATAATTATACGTCATATACAGAAATTCATGGAACATCATATCAAAAGTTATTCGCCTTTCACAACGATTTTGCACATATGTCGAACTTTGCTCGGAATGATAGATAAGCTATGTCACGCTTCGAAACATAAACTGAGTAACAGTCAACAATACCACTTATAAATGTGTACAATTGTGTCAGTAACTTTGAATGTCTTCTAAGAACTGATACCTGAGAGCAAATGTGTATTCCAATTCATGGTATTTACATGATATTTAGGAAAATAAAAGTCGCGTTTTTCAAATATTCTCGATTAATATTTTTTTAATAAAAAATGAGCGCCGCCTAAAACCTCTTGAATACTACTCAGGACAGTGCCCTTTACAACATATATCAAAATCAAGGTCATCGGACCTTAATCCCTTATACTCAATAATTACCCTCGCAGGGGTCATGGTGACCCCACAAAAGTTCAAACAGCTGTAACTCGCTCAAAACTAAACAGATTTGAACGTACTGTATTTTTGTTAGAGTCTCTGGTTTAAGAATATCTATATTAAAATGTGTTTTATACAATTGAAAAATTATTACGAACAAAAATATAAAGGCCAATTTTTGAGAAAATCAGAAAAAACTATTTTTTTCATGATTAAAAACAAAAATAAACCTCTGAGTTAGAACACCTGTAAACTACGGTTTTATTAAGAGACGACACTAGATTTTAAGAAAAAAATACGTTGTAACGTTTCTTTCAAAAAGTATAATTATTTTGCACAGTAAAAATCACCGATTTTCGAACAAAGTGTTTTTTGCTATATATCTTGTTTTTTAATATACAAATATATAGCAACATATAAATTTAAAAATGAATTTTTAGCAACTTTATTTGACAATAAATACCTTACCTCTATTGATTTTGATAACTCGCGTGTTCTGCTTTTAGTAGGACACAAACTTTGTTTTTGGCTTAGATTTATACAAATATTAATATAATTGTACATAAAATATCATCAATTCAACAATAATGTTAATACTTACGAGAAAACTCACTCGTTTATCTAAATGTATTACTGAGCATAAAATTTTATTTTTTTATATATTTATTTTTTTACATAAACCCGCACAGAGGTCAATATAACTCTACGTAAAAATTTAAACAACTTCTCTTTGGCTGCTTGAGAGCGACTGAGGTTGGCAAGTGTACAGGGCTTTAGTATAGCCTCCAAACATTCCCCCTCTCTCCCGGTCCAGGACCATAGATAACGCTATGAGGGAAAGAGCAGAAGAGAGAAAAAAATCTGAGGTCATAGTGATCTCTGTGCATGTTCTAGGGTTCTATTTATTATATACAATTTATTTATTATACACAGTAATAAGACCAATAACTATAACTTTATAAAACTTATCAATTTTAACAATTCATGAAGAGTTTAGGCTCTTAAGTTTCAAACTGACAACGCAAAATTTAAACGGTCATAAGAGCCTTACGCTGGATGTTTGTTAAAAAATATATATACAGAGTGTCCCATACTTGCCGCCTTATCGCTTGTAGACAAGAAGAAGGGGTTATTCTAAGACGAAAACTCCTATACCACTTTGCAAGATTCGCAATAATTAACAAAATATTAATTAATAAAGATCCGCTAATTAGCGTGCATCCAGCGTAAGGGCAGCCCAGTCTATCGCACTGTAGTGATGGAATGGAAGAAGTTAATAGTATTCTATTAGGATGTTATTACATGTGCATACACACACACACACATAGACAGCATATAGGCTGCGTTCGGGCAGCGCGCTATCCGCGCTATAGTATTCCGTCGCTACAGCGCGACTGGGCTGTTCTTACGCTGGATGCACGTTGATTAGCGGATCTTTATTAATTAATATTTCGTTAATTATTGCAAATCTTGCAAACTGGTATAGGATTTTTCGTCTTAGAATAACCCCTTCTACCTGTTACAAGCGGTAAGACGGCAATTACGGGACACTCTGTATATATTTTGTTTCTATAATATTCTATATATATTGTGACGTGTTATTCGCACCGCTCTTCTTCGCCATAAAAGCTTGCATTCTGGCAGGATCCGGAGGTGCGAGCTGTTTGAACCAAGATCCTCCAGAGCTTAGAATTTGGGCGTTAGTTTTAAGTTTTATTTTTGTTTTATTTTTGTAAATACCTGGCACTTCACTGTCATCCACTTATCAACAAGAGAGGCCTACCAGAAGGAACATCGGATCGAGGTTAGTCCAGAAAGTTTGTTATCAAGACGAGCAAAAGCGAGAGAGATGAGTGTACAACAGGAGGTGCGGGTCACAGCATCGAGCGCCTACGGCCCTGATCGCACGGGAAAAATTAATCTTGTGCGCCAGAGAGCGCGGACAGCACGCGTTGCCAGAAGGCGTTCTACGCCAAAAAGTAACAACTAATAAATCGAGGATTTCAGTATAACAGGTCCAGTATAACAGCCGAGGACAAAGATCGACGCCCTGCCACTATGGATCACGGCGAACAGCATACGCAAAAATCTGTATCTCACATGCGTCGATAGAATCAGCATTTGAACAACTCCGTTCATATTTCGCGGCTGCGAATCCTTGCTATCTTCGCGAGCATGAGTGTCACACTTGATAACAGACTGCGCTCTAATTGGCTGTCGCGCTTACTCCACGCAAATCTAGCGCGCTCCTGCGTATCGACCGAATCGATCACGATCCTTGCTCTTTTGGCTGCTGATGACCGTGACGAGCGGACACACTTCCGATTATTCGGTGTCAAGTTAAAAAGTTTGAGAAAAAGAATTTGAAAAGATTGAACGGATAGATCTGTACGTAGAGAAACGAGAAGACGACGACATCCGGTGAGGTACTCCTAATTTCTCTGTAAGCCACGAATCCGCGCACTCGTCGCTTCGTATCTATTGATGCTTTTTCTCGCGGGTGAGGAGTTGGGCATGTATAATACGGTATAATACGTGCCCAACTTTGATGCCCACATAACCATAACGCAGCTAACAATTATACAACTAAACAAAACAACTGTACAAACTATATATTGTATAGTTGTTGTTTAGTTGTATAATTGTTATTATACAAACATTTGTTTTGTATAATATACAATGTACAATACCTCACGTATAATACGTGCCTAACCCTGGTTGTAGCTGTATCGTAACCGTGCATATTATAATCTATAATCCTTTCGCTGTCGTGCTGTCGCATAACGATTATCATTCGCTGTCGTGCTCGAAGAAACAGTCAGTAAATTAATGCTATTGTTTTGGAACGCTGTCGAAAAAGCGACCAGAGTGCTGTTGCGACCGAATAAACTGTCAAATCGTGAATTTTTGTGCTATCGAGTCATGAGGCTATCGCGTAAAGCGCTTGAGTACTGTCGATGAATGACGGTAATTACAACCGAGTTGCTTAATTAGCGCTTGCATAGTGTTGCTCATAGATCGGTGCGTAATTTTTCCGAGAGCGTGCCTGTGAGTGCGAACGAGATATCGAAAGCGAGGAACGCGGATAGACAAAAGCTGAAAAAATTGTCTTGCGAAAGTTCGGCGACCTTGTGATTGCGTTGTTGTTGCAAATAGCGCTGATCGAAGTCGTAAGCGTTTGTTTTAGAACCCGTAATCACTCCGGCCGGCGCATGTTATACGTATTAGGTTCTTTCATAAAGTTTTCAAACGGAAAAACGCTAAAATTGTCTAGTGTCCCAAACTGTTTAACATCATCAGTTAAGTGTAAAAGTCCATGAACGTTGTGCGGTACGTATTCAGATCCGTAAATTATTATAAAACATTTAATAAAATATCTCAATAATTGGTAAAATATATATACTCTTACTTATTATGTATAAATTGTATATATATATATATATATATACTATTACATAATATGTAACAGTACATACTAGTGTTTAATGCGTATATAAATTTTATATAGATAGATAGATACTTTTATTCGATCTGGGTTACAATTTTTACAACGATCCTTAAAAACTACCTTACATTTAAATTAACTCACAATCAACTTACATATACTACCTTAAACAAACTTATATATATATATATATACACTGTTACATATTATGGTACATATTATGTAACAGTATGTATATATAAAATTATATACAGATGTAAGGTAGTTTTTAAGGATCGTTGTGAAAATTGTAACCCAAAACGGACCAATAAAAGTATCTATTTATCTATATAAAATCTATATACACATACACACCAAACACACTTATATAAGATTATTGTATATAGTATTTACTTTTATATATTAATAAATAAAATAAATTATATCTAAACAACGTAAATTATATGTATGTCATTTAAAAACTTTTATCCGATAATCATTTCAAAAATCTCTATAAAATGTCTACTGCATCTCCATGGATTATCACAAAACATCTATGAAATACATCCATTAGACTTCTAATGGAATATTTAAAAAGTGAACTCTAGATATCTAATAGATATCCATTAGAGGTAACGTGGACGTCCATTAGATGTATCCAATTTCCATCATGGATGTCTAATAGATGTCCATTAGAGTGTTCTGTTCTGTGTGGGTAGGTTGTCTGAAAAATTTCGAGTTTAACATAAAAACAAGTATTTTTTTGGTCAAATTCAGTTTTATTTTTCAATGTAGTCTTCTTTTAAGTCAATACACTTTTTCCAGCGATGATCCCACTTCTTTAACCTATTCAAATAGTAGTTAGCGTCTTGCTCTGCAAAATAGGCTACGGATGGGATGATCTCTTTGTTCGATTACAATCTCTGTCCTCCGAGCCAAACTTTGAGCGCAAGAAACAAGAAAAAGTCGCTGGGGGTCAGATCTGGTGAATACGGTAGATGGTCAATTAATTCGAATCGCAATTCGTAAATTTTTGCCATGGCAACCGCCGAAGTGTAAGACAGTGCATTATCTTAATGGAACAGCACTTTTTTCTTCTTCAAATGCGGCCGTTTTTTCGTAATTTCTGGCTTCAGCCTATCAAGTAACGATGCGTAGTACTCCCCCGTTATTGCTTTAGCTTTTTCCAGATAGTCGATAAACACAATTTTGTGACTATTCCAAAAAAACAGTCTCCATCACTTTCCCGGCCGATAGAACCGTCTTCGCCTTTTTCACAGCAAGTTCACCTTTTGCAATCCACTGTTGTGACTGTATCTTTGTTTCAGGAGTAAAGTAGTGGATCCACACGTTTCATCGACAGTTAGTACTCAACGCAAAAAATCCGACTCGTTTTGCTTAAACCGCTCCAAAAGAGCCTTGAAAATGTTTATTTGAATTTGCGTGTTTAATCCACAGTGAGCAAGCGTGGCACCCAACGCGCGGTTAGCTTACGCATGTCTAATTCTTTAGTCAATATATAATAAACTTTTTTAATGTTATGTTATGGTGGTCGCAGTTGTTGGCCGTCCCAAACGCTCATCATCAGCCAAACTGATACGTTTGTTTAAATTCAGCTGTCCATCATTTCACGGAGGCAAATGATGAGTCTCTGTAAACAGCCAGCGTCCAACTGGGCTTTAATTTGCGCGTATTGCCTTTCAAATGCAAGAATTTAATCACGGCACAATATTCAATTTTTTCCACTTTTACAAAAACACTGACATTGACTGACACAAATGACTGTCAAACAACAACTAAGCGTCCAAAATGGCTATAATTTTCACAGATATCTCTTAAAGCATGTACACAGCGCGTCAGGAATTCGAAGAGTAGGCGCGGGATCGGCGGGCAAGCGGCAGTGTGCCCAGTTTTGACTCTCTTACAGCACGCTGCAGCAAGCGGAGGGGATACGCACACAGGCAAGCAGCCGTGTACGTGTGTGCTCGACGCTTCGGCCGTCTTCGGGCGGTAGAAGAAAACAGAGATATGTCTACTGTCTCTTTCTTTCAACATAGGCATAGCGTACGCGGCTAAGCC
>NW_018020965.1:27219-31601 GCF_002006095.1 Pseudomyrmex gracilis | reverse complement strand
ATGTTGAAAGAAAGAGATAGTAGACATATCTCTGTTCTCTTCTACCGCCCGAAGACGGCCGAAGCGTCGAGCGCACACGTACACGGCTGCTTGCCTGTGTGCGTATCCCCTCCGCTTGCTGCAGCGTGCTGTAAGAGAGTCAAAACTGGGCACACTGGCAAGCGGGGCGGTTACTTGCCAACCAGCGCCGTACGAATCGTACGGCCTGCTTGCCCTCCAATCCCCGCGCCTACTCTTCGAATTCCTGACGCGCTGTGTACGATTGTAGTACCAGAATGGTTTTGACGAGTAATGCCATCTTCATGTTGAGGCTCAACTTTTCAAACGACCCTCGTATATGTTGTGAGGATGATTGTAGTCGTGCCGCTTTTTATCGTGCTGTCGTATTAAAATATTTCAGTGCTGTCGAATTAACAGTCACCTCGTGTAGCTGTCGAGCCTCGTTAAGTAGCCGCGTTGTTGTGGCATCGAGTCTCGCTAGCCTTGTGCTACATCCAAAGTGGGGTAATGAGCCTAGTTACTGTGCCTGACCCAATTAATGTGTGTTTGAGTTTAAATACTGATTATTAAATAAGTAGTAAAACTAAACGTCTCAAGTATTCTTTTAAACAAAATTAAGGTCATAAAGATTACGTAGAAAAAAATGTAATATGTAAAAATGTTAAATAAAAATATTTTTATAAAAATGTATGTAGCAATAGTGACGAATTTTCTCAAGCGTCTTATCAAAAGAAGTAAAGAATGTTCTTATAAAAATAGCAAAACAAATTAATTATATGCACGATTCTTGTTAAATAAATTGCAAGTTTTATGTGAAAAGAGTTTAACTTTATAGAGAAAAAAAGTACTTTAACAGCGTTCTTATTAATTTTTAAATTGTGTCTATTATATATATATAATCGAGTCTTTCATATATGTGATGCAAATCTAGCATCCTATATGATTTAAAGAATTGTTATTTCAATTCAAAAAACTCACGTGAAAAATTTACACGTGAACGCATATATATAAATGTATGCATACATATATATACGCACATTATTTTCGCACAACATTCTGCGATCGGCTCTTACTGACCGGACTTACATATATTTATTAGTAATTATTTTTGTCTACTTATTTTCCAGTTATGCTACACTTTTCATTTATTATTTAAATTATTATTTTATTAAAACTATTGGAGTGCAATGTACTTGCACCAATAGATAAAAATATTTAATCAAACTTTGGTAAGAAAGGGCGTGTCAGAACGAATTGCTGGATGTTTTTTACATGGAGGCAAAAATCAAAACGACAAACTTTTCCCAAACGTTTTGACTATATTTGTAGTCATCTTCAGTAGGTACTGATAAAAAATTCACACAGGATTGATATAATTGGATTTGTATGACATAAGTAACAAAAAAAAAAATAACAAGTAACGTAATTACTTAGAAGAATCTAACCAACATTCACATTTACGATGTTAACTGGTTGAACTTGTATTCAAGACAGAGATGCCAGATCGTGCCGGACAGCATCGAGAGTATTGAAGCGGGATATCCCCACCGCCTTGATGCTCTCGTACGCATACAAGCGAGAACCGCACACGAACGTTGTTTTCGCTTGTATGCGTACGAGAGCATCGAAGACGATGGGGGTATCCCGCTTCGATACTCTCGATGTTGTCCGGCACGATCTGGCATCTCTGATTTAAGACTGATATAAAATGAAAGTCACTCGATGGGAAAAACAGAAAATATTAAGGCTGGTTTGTAGAGATTTTAGTCAATTGATTTAAAAGCGGTAAATATAAATCGTTTAAAAGTTCAATGTCTGTCATTTTATTTCATAATTGTTTTTGGAGCTTAAGAGGGTACTGGATACCGATTATAGAGACCTGTAAACCGACGTTTCTCCTAAGTCCTTTGGGAGTCGTATTTACTGCATCAAATCTAAAATGCTTCTACAGAAATAAATGAATAGTGCTAAAGGCGCTTGTTCTTTGGAATGATAAAATTTTCAGCATAAATTTTTTCTTATACAGCCATACACTTCCTTCTCCAAGAACCTGCTAACAACATCCGCAGACTAGTGGCTAACATACTGAATAAATCAAAATTGCCAACTCACAATCTTACTAGATCTGAACGCTGTGCTTTGAAACAATTAAATCAAGACACAGATATTATCATCCTTCCAGCAGATAAAGGCAATACAACAGTGATCATGAATAAAACAGATTATGACAATAAAATTCAGACATCACTTACAGACTCCACATATGAAAAACTTAAGAAAGACCCTACTGCTTTACTAAAAACTCTCACCACCAATCTCATTAAGAAAAACAATCTCCCAGACATGTTAATACCTAAAAACGCGGTACCACCTAGACTATATGGATTACCCAAAATCCATAAAAACAACATACCCCTCAGACCCATAGTAAGCGCTATAAACTCACCTACATACAATCTAGCTCGCTTCCTGGTCAGAAAACTAGAACCCCTCACGGGTAAAACTGACACTACGATAAAAAAAACTCATTTGACTTTATTTCTAAAATCAAAAACATCAAACTTCAACCTAATAACATCTTAGTCAGTTTTGATATTGTGTCCCTGTTCACACAGGTACCAATCCATGACACCATTAACATAATTAAATCTTCAGGTCAACTATCATCCGNCCTTATATCATTGGTAGAACATTGCCTGACCACAACCTATTTTACCTACAACAACCAATTCTATAAACAAATCACAGGTGCAGCTATGGGATCACAGATATCTCCAATCATAGCAAACATATTTATGGAACACTTTGAATCCCAGGCCATCAAAAAAGTCCCACTAAAGCCGCAAACATGGCACTGATACGTAAATGACACCTTTGTCATTTGGCAACATGGGGAGAGAGCTCTATAACTTTATCAGGCGAGTCGCTTCCGAATTTGTAAACTGCGCAAGCGAAACGTCGCCGAGGGAAAAGATCAGGCCGATCGCGTGTCCGTTGGGGATGTTGGAACGCACGTGGCTCAATCGAACTCGTCACCGTCAAATTAAGACGCGGGGAAATTAGAGACATGAAAGAATTCCTGGAAGAGAGAGGTTCGCGTTTTACCGACTGTCCCTTCTACGGGCCCCGCGGCTGGGCGAATTGCTTATCATCTCTTTTGAAGGTAGTTTTAGTTAGATTTGGTTCCAGTTAATTTGACTAATTCTGCTTCTCTGCCTTGTGTAACGTTTTCTAGGTTCTCATTTGTTTTGATTCTTGCTTCAAGGTTTTTGTTTTTTTTAGGTTTTCTATTGGTACTTTCTATTGGTTCTTCAAAAAGAAAATCTTTATGGTTCTAAGGTGGTGTAGAAATCTGTTTGCGTTGCCGTGAGTTTGCAGAAGTGGTAAAGCACAGTTGCTGCGGGGTTTTGGAGAGGGAGCTATTCGCGTGTTAATGACGAATGAATTAATTTGGAAGATGGAATTCTCTCTACGCTCTCTCGGTTCAATCTGTGTTATGTAAATTAAATTTTTAAGCTCTGTTTTGTTGCTGTTGTGTTTTTTTTGTTGCTTCTTATTTCTAGTTTTGCGTTGTCGAGAACGTCGGGACGTGGCGACGTGTATTGTATTAGGGAAGACTGCCTCGCTCACGGTTTTTGATCGTGGTTTTTCCGTGGGATTTAAGGCAAATGCCGAGGCGGGACTTGTGGTGTCCTTAAGGTTGGGTCCACGGGAACTTTCTCCCCTCTCTGTCCAAAGACCGGATAGTTTTAAGAAATTATCGGAGCCCCGAAAGAATTTCTCGAGAAGAGATTTCTTTAGACGGTCGGCTTTAGATCCTGTGGCAGCAGTCCAGGAGTGAGCGGGAAGACCGGGATCTCCTTTAACCGTCGGGACGACGATCTGGAAGAGGAGGGAGGTGTCACGCGGCGGACACCGCGTATATGACACAGGAGCCGCGTGAACGGCGTGCGCTCAACGCAACTGTCCGTTGGGCGACCGGAGTTGTTAAAAAGAAGAATCGCTACCGTGAAGCTGTCACGACGCGTTTGAACGTTTGGTTCTGTATTTTGTAATTACCGCTGTATTTCGAGTTGTAATAAAGTGCTTTTACGAGAAACCGCGTTCTTTCTTGGCCGCGAGTGTGACCGGCGACAGAACTGAACCGCCACCGCGAGCGCACAATAAAATATATATATATATTAGGAGTATAAATAAGTTTCCGCCGTTTGACAAAAGATGATCTCAATAGTATGTTATTGTTAAAATTGTCAGCTGTAAAACGTCATATCGTAGGATTGGACATCTGCTAACAACATAACCTTGAAATATTAGCGATTTTGTATCAGCATCATATATCTTTTTTTGTGCGAAAATGTCGAGTTTTGAGCCGAATAAACGTC
>NW_018020965.1:0-26241 GCF_002006095.1 Pseudomyrmex gracilis | reverse complement strand
GTATGCTACCAGAAAGATGGGAAAAGGTAGTGGCTAGCGATGGACAATACTTCGAATAAAACATTATGTACCGTTCTTTCACAATAAATGCCCAATTTTTGATAAAAAACGGCGGAAACTTATTTATACTCCTAATATATATATACAGGGTGTCCGAAAATTACTTTAACATCTCTCGTAAGCAGATAAAAAGAGTAAAACTGAGTCAAAAAGTCCTGAACCATTTTTTTCTATTACATATAATAAAGGAGTAATTATTGAATAAATCAAGCCAATCAGCGCCGACCTTTAGCTGAACGCACGTCAGTGAACCACACGTCTGGTGTGCGTGAGCGCTCCGCGCGGCTCGCTGACATGGCCTGGCTAAAGGTCGGCGCTGATTGGCTTGATTTATTCAATAATTACTTCTTTATTATATGTAATAGAAAACAATGGTTCAGGACTTTTCGACTCAGTTTTACTCCTTCTACCTGCATACGAGAGATGTTAAAGTAATTGTCGGACACCCTGTATATGTATATTGCTGTAATATTACAACAATGTTACAAAGCAATATATTATTATATGATATTACAGCAAAGCTGCAACAATATTACGCGCTGTGCAGAATATATTTCTATAATCAGACACACAATAATATAGTAAAGTGACATGTAAGTAATGCATTTCTAAAATATCGCAGTAGTATTACAATGAGCTATACCGTGCCACAATATTTCTCAAATGTCGCAGTAATATTGTGAGATTATTACTGCGAGTGAGATTATCGTCTTGCACTATATTCAAAATATTGCTGTTATTAGAGTAAGATATATTGTCTTGCAATATTTCTCAAAAGTCACAGTAATATTACAATGAGATATGTCGTTTTGTAATATATATGAAATATTGCTGTAATATTACAGGAAGATATCATCATGTAATACTGCGGCAATATTTTATTATGATATATCACATTATAATAGTGGTGCAATATTATTGCAATATTGCTTTGCAATATGTTGGATTGTAATATTGCTGCAATAATGCTGCATTATCACAATATGATAATATTGCTGCAATATCGCAATATTGCTAAAATATTGTTGTACTATTACATGCTGTGTAAGATTAGACACTTTCGATAAGTGGCACCTCGTCGAGGTCAAACGATTAATAGTAGAGAGCTTTTTCATCAGAACAACAAGATGTATAAAATATCAAATTTTCAACCAATTTTATTAACATTCAATTTCTAAAAAATTTGTGCGGAGTCCTTTGAGCCCAAAAGTAATGTCGTTTTATTTAAGTTAAATAAAAAAAGACTTACTGTACAAAAAAGAAAAATGAGCAAAATCAACCGGTTTTACTGTTATTTTTTTTAAAGAATTAATATCTGGTTTAAAATATTAAAAGATAAATATAATGTCAACAAAAATACATTACCTAGTTTCATAAAGTCCCATGACACGCTGGCCAGCAGTATCAATGCCAACATATTCCATTCCAACCGAGCATTCGTTAAATCGAGTACGCATGAAACTTGTATCCATAACAAGTTTTCCCGTAGCAAACATAACATCTCTGAAAGTGATGGGCGAATATACTACGTAGACTAGATCTTTATGATTGTCAGGATGTATAGGACCTTCAATCCAACGAAGCGTGTTTAAGTCACCGCGTACCTATAAGTTTTTATGTATATAAATATAGAAAATTATAATATACAGAATAGATATTATATAAAAAAAACAATACGTAAAGAAACATGTAAATTACATAGTTGCGTATTGAGAGAAGAGGAAGAATTGTTGAAAAAGTTGGAGGAGTGGAAGGAGATAAGAGGCGTAAGAAAAAGAATGAAAAAAGGAGGAATGACTCTATTAATTACAGTACAATTCGATAGCGTACAATTTGACATCAAAGTATTCAACACCGTACGATTTAATACGGTACGATTCGACACGGTACGATTGGACACGGTACACAGTACATTTCCTGATATCATGTACTTTTTATAAGTAAATATTTTGTTTGCGACCGACATTATCGTACACGTGTGAGCGGAAGAGGGACTTCGCTTCTTTCCCTGCACTCCCTCCCCGAAAAATCTAACCTAGCCCTACCTGTGTTACTACTATCATTAATTGTCACGATGCACATTGCTTGTCACTGTAGTGTGTCCAATAAGTATCGTGTCGAATAATTCTGTGTGAAATCGTACGGTGTCGAATAATTTCGTGTTGAATCGTACGATGTCGAATAATTTTGTGTCTAATAAATTTGTGACAAATTTGGTATGTAGTAAATCTCTGTTCAATAATTTTGTGTCCAATAATTTGATGTCAAGCGATGTTGTCTGTGGTCAAACACGTATTGTAGAACACGCTCGAAAAGAGAAACGGTGAAAGGAGAAGAATGAAAAGAGATATTGAGAGTGTGAGTGTAGAGAAAAAGAGAAGAATGAATGGATAATGAAAAAAAGAGTACTAGCGGAAGCAGAGATATGTAGATAGAGTTTAGTGTATGTGTGTGTGTGTGTGTGTACAGGGTGTTGCATTTACATACAGGTCAGGGCGATGGATTGCCTACTGTTCCTCTGACAGGCGCGCACGCCCAAGCGTGCACTTCAAGTCTTACCGATATGGTTAGATTTTTCCAATAAATTATTTTAATAAAATATTCAAAACTGTAAATATGAAAAAAACATGATAGATATAAGCGGATTAATTAAAAAAGATAAGTAAGTGCGTAACAAAAGAATAAAACAAACTTTCTTTTCTTATGGCATATGTTTTCATGGAATTTTATAATGGTTAAACTGTCATTTTTCGTTAGATTTACTTCATTTTATTAATTTGTTTAAAAGTATCAATTTTTAAGAAAGTTTTTTATTTTACATAGTTTTTGCTATAATAAAATAAATAAAAACTAAAAAATAAAAAATATCAGAACTAATGTTATTTTTTAAATTTAGAATATTGAATAACACTCCATAAAACGTTACAAAAATTTTTGCAACATTTAAACCAATAAAAAATCGCGGCAGACGTAAGTGTCAGGAATTTATAGGATTAGTAAAAAACCGTTTACAAAAAAGGATTAGAATAACTTAATTAATTACTTAATAGAAAATTATTACTTAAAAGAAATTTATTAAGATAATAAAAAAATAATTATGTAAATATACTTAAAGAATTTTTGAATTAAGTTTCTTCTTATACTTAGAATATTTATATGTTAAAACAATAATAATTGCTTGTTGTTTTAATAAAAAAGATTTTATTACACCATATAATTAGATATTATCTTTTTGAAATTTCTAACTACTGTCGAAAAGATTCCAACGCTAAAAAAAGATTACAAAATTCTAGAAAAAGTTTGTTTTATTCTTTTTTTACACACTTACTTAGTTTTTTAATTAATCCGCTTATGTCTATCATGATTTTTTCATATTTATATTTTTGAATATTTTGTTAAAATAATTCATCGGAAAAACTTAACCATATCGGTAAGACTTGAAGTATACGCTCGGACGTGCGCGCCTGCCAGTAGGCAATCCGTCGCACTGATCTGTATGTAAATGCAACACTCTGTACGTAGGTAAGTAGGATAAAGTAGATGTATGATATGTCAAGTTAAGTTAGGTTAGGTTAGGTTAGGTTAGATTTGACCCCTAGCTCTTGGAGAGGATTGTCTCGATCCTTTTCCCTGATGGGAGGGGTAATTGGCCCTCTTTTGAGAGCCAGAGTTGGACCAAGCAAAGTGGTTCAACGAATGGAACGTCACAGAGGAAAAGCTACGCCGGACCGTTATGCGGATGACTCGCAAAAACACCGCTTGGTCTCAATGAAGTGTCCGGCAAGATATTGAGCTGTGCCTTTGGACAGAGTTCCTTGAGAAAGAAATCTTCGTCGACTGCCTGAAAACGGGGTGATTCCCCTCAGAGTGGAAGCGGGTCAATCTGATTCTCCGTAAGGAAGGTCGGCCTGCAGACTCGCCGTCCGCCTACCGGCCGATCTGTTTGCTCAACAAGACGGACAAGCTCTTACAGCGCGTCGTTGCGACCCGTCTCGTCGAGCACCTGTCGCAAGTGGGTCCCGACCTGGCCGACTGCCAATTCGGCTCCCGTCAGGGACGATCTACGATGGATGCTATTTTCCGCCTAAAGTCCCTCACAGACGCGTTGGTCAGGCAGGGAGAGAATTAGCGATTTCTTTAGATATATCCAACACTTTTAACTCTCTTCCTTAGGACATGCCCAGCATAGAATGGGCACTGAATTGTTACATGGTTCTGTCTTATCTGAGTAGAGTCCTCGGAGACTATTTTCGCAGGGAAATCAAGTACGTCGGACGGTACGGATCACCGCATAGAAAGGAGATGCACCGGGGTCCCGCAGAGATGAGTTCTGAGCTCTCTGCTATAGAACCTCGGATACAATGTAGTGATCCAGGTCGCTCTGTCCAGAGGTCTGCTCCCACTTGCGTAGCAGATGACACTCTTATTGTGGCCTCTGGTACAGACTGAAGGAGAACCAGATTGTTCGCCAAAGCAGGCACCAACTGTATCGTTGGCCACATTGAGAGACTGTGTCTAAAAGTAGCCGTCCACAAGACGGAGGCCATGTGGTTTTTTTTCTCCGCGGGAGACCATGTGGTTTTTTTCTCCGCGGGCGGCCTCCGGGGCTCAGTCTTCAAGTAGGTAAGACACGAGTCGAGGTGCATATCTTAGTCTCTACCTCGACCCGAGATGGCGCTTCGAGGAGCATTTCGCCCGGCTGGCTCTTAGAGTTCGCAAGGTCGCCAACGCTTTGACGCGTTTGCTGCCGAATCTTGGGGATCCGAAAGAGAAGGTTCGCTGTCTATTTGTAAACGTGGTCCACGCGGTGGCCTGTATGGGTCACCGCTGTGGGCGGAAGCCGCGGTGGGGGCAGGGGCTCCGAGCAAATTTGATATGCTTCGCGCCGCTCAACGAGTGGTCGCTCTCCGCGTGATACGCGGCTTCCGCACGGTGGCCGCGGAGACGGCGGGCGTCTTAGCGGGGGTATCTCCCCTGACCCTTCTTGCACTAATGTACTCGGCTCAGTACTTTTGCCAAGTCGAGCTGTTGCGGGTAAGTCTCGCGGGTGATGCATTGCGGGAGGCTCTCGCTAACTCGAAGCGCCAAGCCCGACAACAACTGCTTTGCGAGTGGGAGGAGCACCTAGACGAGTCGCGCGCGGCCGCTCAGGTAGTCGTCAGGGTTGTCCGACTCCGCTTGAAAGTGTGGTCGAAGAGAGAAGTCAGACGCCTTACTTACAGGGTGATTCAAGTGCTCACTGAGGATGCTTTGGTGAGTACCTGAGTCGTAAGGTAAGGAGTCAAAGGCACAGTGCCACAGATGCGGGACGGTCAGTGACTCGGTCGGCACACTGTGGAGGAGTGTAATTTTTTATTTGTTTACTTTATGTAAAAAAATGTTAGGTTAGGTTAAGTTAGGTTAGATTTGTCGCGAATGCCCTTGAGGCCCTACGGGTGTCACTCCGGGGCTCACAGCGCGAGCTGCGCCAGGCCATATTCACGGCAAAGAAAGCGGCATGGGCGGATCTAATATCCACCGTGGATGGCGACCCTTGAGGCACGACCTATAGAGTCGTCATGTCACGAATGCGTCCCTCCGGCCCTCCGATAACAGAGAGCATGGAGGTGAAGGAGGTCCTTGAAGCGGTCAATTCCTTGTTCCCGAGGCGGGCGGTGGAATGCCCAGAACAGATGGGACGGATCCTCTGGCGCCCGGAATATGGGATCACGGACCGCGAGATGTCGGAGGCCGTGAGGAGAATGGTGCGCCGACGGACTGCTCTGAAGCTCGATGGCCTGACGGGCTCGGTTTGGGCCCGAGTGGTGGCTCTGGCTCCCTCTCTGGTGCACAGATGTCTGGATAACTGCCTCAAGCGAGGCAGTTTTCCGGTAGCGTGGAGACGATCACGTCTTGTGCTTATTAAAAAGCCGGGGGCCCGCTCTTCCTTCAGGCCTATGTGCCTGATGGATGAGTTGGGCAAATTATTCGAGCGAGTCCTATCCGCTCGGATAGAGGATTGCGTCTCCAGGCGAGGCGGACTGTCGCCGCGGCAGTTCGGCTTTTGGGCCGGGCTGTCTACGTGCGATGCGATCGCGCTGATGCGAGCGGAGGTGGAGAGCCACACTCGCGAGGGACGAGTGTGTGTGGCGGTAAGCCTGGACGTGAAAAACGAGTTCAACACCATATCGTGGGAAGCCATCCGGGCCGCTGCGCGGAAGTGGGGTTTCCTTCCGTAGTTGAGCGACAGGCGTGTTGTATTCCCCTACGGGGACGGACGGGTGAGGTCCCGTCTCGTGTGGCGTTCCTCAGGGTTCCGTCTTGGGCCCCCTGTTATGGAATCTGGGGTTCGATCCGGTGCTGCGGAAAGGCCTCCCTGATGGATGTTCCCTCGTGTGCTACGCGGACGACACCCTGGTACTGGTAGGAGGAGAGACTGATGGACGGGCAACACACAGGGCCTCTGTTGCGATCGCGCTTATGGGCGGGCTGGGCCTAGAGCTGGCCTCGGCTAAAACTGAGGTGGTGGCCTTCAGGCCTCGGGGCCGCTGCGGGGGACCAGTGGAGGTCTCTGTCGGCAATACCCGGGTGGTCTCTGGATCACTAATGCGGTACCTGGGGCTGTGAGTTGACGACCGCTGGAGGTTTGGGAACCATTTCCGACGGACAGCGGAGAAGGCAGCCCGAGTAGTAAACGCCCTGGCCGGGTTGATGCCTAATTTGAGGGGGCCGCGCACACGTGCTAGGCAACTGTATTACACCGTGGTGCACTCCGTGATTTTATACGGGACGCCTGTCTGGCACCGTGAAGTGGGATTAGGGTAGGAGGTCTGCTCCCCTCAAGGAGCAAAGGCTAGTGGCGGCCAGGGTAGTGTGCGCTTATCGTACGGTGTCGTGCGATGCTGTGAGGATGTTGGCTCGTATCATGCCGATCGAATTGATGGCACAAAAGCAGGCCCGAGTATTTGAGGTTTCAAGGCGAGGCCGTGAAACTGATGGAATGCTCGGGTTTGCTGATATTGCAGAAACCAGGAGACTGGTCGAGCAGGAGGCGGTGGAGGCGTGGAGGGCGCGACTGCGTGTTCCCTCCTTTTCTGGAAAGCGCGTGCGGGAAGCCTTCGAGCCGATCCTTGATCGGTGGTTAACGTGTCGGGGTGCGGTGCTCACATTTAGAGCCACGCAGGTCATTTCAGGCCATGGGGGGTTCGGTGCCTACTTACACCGAATAGGCAAGGCTCCGTCGCCTCTCTGCAGTCATTGTGGAGAGGTGGACGTGGATACCGCCTGGCATACCCTGGCGGAGTGCCCTGCGAGGCTGTGTGAAAGAATCCGGCTCATTGCTATTATGGGTCCGGATTTGAGTCTGGCATCCGATGTAAGACGGATGACAGAGAAGAATGAGTGCTGGCGGGCCTTCCTCACTTTTTGTGAGGGGGTTATGAGCACCAAGGAAGAGGCCGAGAGGGTGCGCCAGGGCTTGCGCCCCCTCTAAAATTTTAAAATTTTAGAGGTTGTTCTGCTCCCCTGCTTTCCCGACTTCCTCTTCTCTTTGGAGGGGGATCGGTGGACAGTTGGTATGGGTCGGAAGCAGGCTGCAGGAAGAGAATGGCGGGAGCCATTCTCGGCCATTGCACGCAGCCTGCACGGAATGTGGAGTAAGTTATGGCGTGATCCCATTTCTCACTCCAATGAAAATAGAAGGTGTAAGCGGCAGCGATGCTACTTAAGCACAAAGAGAGAGGGAAGAAGTAAGTGTCTCTTCGGTAGTCACCCTCTCTCCCTAGTGCGAGATGATCATCGGGGGGTTTTAGTGGGTATACCCTCTTTTGGAGGGGAGTCCCACATAACCCGGGTTTCTTCTCCCGAAGGACCTGGGTATGCGTAACGCATTTTCCCTCGTTAACAAAAAAAAAGATTTGTCGCGAATAGGTCCCGATCTGGCTGATTGCCACTACAGCTGCCGAAAAGAACAGTCTACGGTGGACGCTATCCGCCGCGCCAAATCCCTCTTGGAGAGAATGGTTTCCCGGAGAGGAGTGTTGATTGCAGTGACGCTGGACAAAAAATGTGTTCAACTCCCTCCCATGGGGCAGTATAGGGCGTGCACTCGAATACCAAGTGCTGCCCTACTTGGGCAGGATCATCGAAGATTACTAGGATGACTGTCTTTCCCATCGTCGCCGTCAACATCCGCACCGCCTTCTTTTTTCGAGAGAAGCAAAAGAATGTTCCCGCTCCTTCTCGGCAGGCTCTTTCTGCAGAATCACCTGCTCGCAAAAGGAGACTACTACCCTTCACTTTTCCTCTCCATCGACCGCACAATTACCGGTAGGAAGAGATCTTATCTGACGCAGTAGACCAGAAAACGGCGCTTGCCAGCTCATGCCGGATACTCTTTCAGAGTGTGCCGAGTTTCTGATCGATCCGCACTCACTGCAATGTGCCGTCAACTCTTGTCCGACCCGACACAGGTACTCCCTGAAGCAACCATGCCCGAAGAGCACTTGCGTCAGATGACTCTACCGAAGCCCCTGTTTAGCCACCGTTAAAAATGTGGCCAAACAGTTCCGACAGCGCGCTAATCAGCCGTCTTTAGCTGATTTAGTCACTGCAGCTACTGCTACAGCACACGATGCCGGGCCTGGCGCTTTGCACAACTGACCGTCTCATTGAGGCAGAAGCTCTCTAACCTCCCATGAAGGTCGACGCGTACATCATAGATTTCTGCGTACATCCCCGCCAGCAGTCCCGCCATTTTGTAGGAGATGGTCCCGTACGCACGGTTAACGCGAATAGCAATAATTCGCTGCGCGGCACGAAGAAGATGGAAATTTCCGCGCCCTGTGGTTCGTGTGACATCAGCTCAGATTGATGACCTGTACAGGGCCACCGAGTGGGCCACCCTAAAGTAGAGAAGGCCTTCTCGTCCGAGCCTCTAAAATTAGCAGCAGGCGACAAAGCGCGGTCGTCACCCGTTTGATCTTGAGAGCAAGACGGCCAAAATGTCTTTCAAAGAGAGACCAGCGAATGTTGTACTAAAGTACACCGCCCGAGTGAACTCGAGAGCGGTGCACTTGGACACAGTTCAATTAAACACAGTGCAATTAGACACGAAATTATGGACACGGTTCAATTAAACACAGTTTTCAATTGTATACCGTTCAATTAGACACCGTTTATTTGCATACCGTTTACTTGCGCACCGTCTATTTGCACACTGTGCATTTGTACACCGTTGTGCGCAAACGCATCCAAAAATACCGATGCCAGACATGCAGACTTAGCGAGAGATCAATAAAGGGAGAGAAGCGAGGAAAAGAGGCAAAGGTCCTCCTTTTGTGGAGAGCAAAGCCTTTCTGCTTATACGCTTACAACACAGTGTAGAAGACTGGACTTCTGCACTGCATATTCTTTGGATACGTCCGCGCACGACAGTGTACATGCACAGTGTGCAAATAAACGGTGCAAGTGAACCGTATACAAATGAATGGTGTACAAATACACAGTGTGCAAATAAACGGTGCGTAAGTGAACAATATGCAAATAAACGGTGTCCAATTAAACAGTGTGCAATTGAATCATGTCCAATTAAACCGTGTCTAATTGAACCGTGTCCAATTGCACTATGTGCAAGTGCACTGTGTCTATTTGAACTGTGTCCAAGTGAAGGCCACTCGTCCAATTGCACAGGCAGACAAAAGAGAGAGACCTTGTAAAATTGTATAGCAGTTTGCGGACGCTATACAATTACATATCTATATTGTTAACCAGAGCTCGCAACACACGTGCGTCCGGAAAGACGGGGGATCCATAGTGGATCTTACGTTTGTGTCCTCGTCCTCGCGGCGCCGTGTGTTCGGATGGAAAGTGATAGTGGGCATGAAAACCTTCTCAGACCATTGGTACATCATCATAATGTCTCTGTACTTCTCAGACGTATCTGGGGCCGTTAAGAAACGAGAGGCACTCCATCCCGAGAGTGAGTCAAACTCCTCAAGTTTAATTTTAATGCTCTGTCCGCTGCTGTTCAGGTAGTGGCTTGGCCATTTCGATCAGCTGAGCCGCGCGGAGATTCAGTGGTTCCGAGAGGCGTCGATTTGCGCTCCCGGGATCCTCTTAAAGAGGTCGGTGTACTGACGGACGGATAAAATTGTTAATCTTAGGATCAATTGCGTCTGTGCCAGAAATCAATACACCAGGACCCGTCGTCGTAAAAGAAGCGACGTGGTCGACAGAACAGTAGAGGCCTATGAAGGCTACCGCGAGGCACGCAGAGCTTTTAGAGTGGCTATTAGAAAGGCCAAGACCTGCGCGGAAGAACTCTAAGAAACTTTCGACAAAGTTCCATAGGCGTCCATACAGACTAGTCATTGGTAGATTTAGCCCTTGCACGCCTCCGATCACCGAGAGTTCCAGCTCTTCAAGAGAAAGGTAGTCTCAGCCCTGATCCCTGGGTAATGAGGCAAGTGGCCCTTTCGGAAACCTAAGCCGGACCAAGTGGAGTGATCCGACGACTTGGGAGTTACGGAGGCGAAGTTCATCAGAACCATGCAGAGAATGGCGCACAAGATCACCGCGCCTGATCCGGATAATGTTTCTGGAAAAGTGTTGGATCTGGCCTTTGGACAAAGCCTCTTGGATGCCCGCCTTTGGCAGGTGTTTACAGACAGTCTGAGGGCTGGTTTCTTCTTGAATGGAAAAGAGCCAAACTAGTTCTTCTAAGGAAGGAAGGGCGGTTTGCGGACTCGCCATCCGCATACCGGCCGATATGCTTGCTGGATGAGGCAAACTGCTAGAGAAAATAATAGCGCCGCACCAGTCATTTGTCGCTGATAGGTCTTGACCTGGCCGACTGCCAGTTCAAATTGCGGGAGGAATAGTAAACGGAGGACGCCATCCTCCGTCTGAAGTCCATCTTGGACGCGTCGGTCAAGCGGGAAGGGAAGGTGTTAGCAATCTCTTTGAACATATCCAAAGCCTTCAACTTTCTTGGGACAGCATAGAACGGATCCTGAAACATCACAGGGTCTTGTCCTATCTGGGGAGAGTCTTCAAGGACTACTTCCGCGACAGGGAGATTACCTATGTCGGTACGGAATACCGCATTGAAAGAAGATGTGCCGCGAAGTCTCGCAGGGATCAACGCTGAGTCCTTTACTGTGGGACCTTGGGACGATGCGATCATCTAGACCGTTTTGCCCTAAAATTTCGGAAGCGGTGCACTTGGATACCGTTCAATTAGACAAAGTGCAATTGGACACGTTGCAATTGGACACAGAAGATGCACACCGTTCAGTTAGACACTGTTTAAATGCGCACCGTTCACTTAGACACCGTTTATTTGCACACTGTTTATTTGCGCACCGTTTATTTGCACACTGTGCAGAAGGACACTGCTTATGTAGTAACTGTGCAGTTGTACACCGTACTGCGCAGGCGCATCCGAAGGCCCCGGCGCAAGACGCGCAGACTTAGCGAGGGACCAGCGAGGAGAGAGGAGCGAGAAGGAGGGGCGAAGCTTCTCCCTCTGTGGGGAGCGCAGCTCTCCTGCCTATACCCCAGTCAGAAATCGACGTCGATCAACCGTAGATCGACTAGTATAATCGACGTCGAATCGACGTCGATTCGACAAGGTATTTCTGACTGAGTACGCTCACTACACAGTGTAAAAGAATGGGCTTCTGCACTGCGCATCCTTCGGATGCGCCTGCGCAGTATGTGTACAACTGCACAGTTACGATATAAGTGGTATCCTTCTGCACAGTGTGCAAATAAACGGTGCGCAAATGAACAGTGTGCAAATAAACAGTGTCCAAGTAAACGGTGCGCATTTAAACAATGTCTAAGTAAACGGTGTCTAATTGAACAGTGCGCATCTTTCTGTGTCCAATTGCACCGTGTCCAATTGCACTGTGTCTAATTGAGCGGTGTTTAGGCGAATGCCATTCTAAAGCCTCAGCGTTATTTCTTACGCTAATGATTTTTTGATCGTGTTCTCAGAACGTTTCTGAGAAGAAGCCAGAGTTAGAGTTGAAGTGGGCACAAACTATGTCGGTGGCCGAATCGGCAGACTGGATCTCAAAGTGGCTATTCACAAAACCGAGGCCATGTGGTTTTATGGGAACCTCGGGGAACATATCCCCCGGAACTCAGCCTTTAGGTAGAAAGCTCGGGTTCCGGTAGAATTTTGGATAAAGTATCTAGGACTCTATTTTGACTCGCGCTGGTGCTTCAAAGCACTTTGCTTGTTTGGCCTCCAGAGTTCGCAAGGTGGTGACCTTTTTGGCGAGATTGTCAAATCTCGGGGACCCGCCAAGGGAAGTCCGCCGCTTCTACACAAACGTGGTCCACGCGGTGGCTCTGAGCGGATGTCGCGATAGTGGCCTGTGGATGAAGCAACTTTGTTAAGGTCCGTTCTGCTCAGCGAGTAGTGGTCCTCCGCGTCATTTGCGGGTACACAACCGTGTCGTATGAGGCGGCGAGGATTCTGGCGGGATCTTTTTATTTGACCTTATTGCGCGGATGTACTCAGCGAGATACCACAGCCGGGTGGCATTGCTGCGGGAGAGTTACAAAAGGCCCCGCCTAAACTTGGCACTCTATAACTCGGAGCATCAGGCCCGGTGACAGTTGGAAGCAACGTCTGCCACAAGTGGCCACCCAGAAGTTCGTCGGAGCCGTTAGACTATTCATCACAAAATGGCTGAACAGCGGCACTGGTAGATTTACCTACTCCGCGTGACTCAGATGCTCATCAAACACAGCTATTTCGAAGAGTATCTGAGTTGCAGTGGAAAGGAGCCAATGGCACAGTGTCATGTGTGTGGTTGACCAGCGACTCGGCGCAGCACACCCTAGAGGAGTATCCGTAGTGGGCAGCGGAGCGCTGGGAGCTGATCGGCCGAATAGATAAAAACCTTTCCCTGGCGGCTGTCATGCGAGCGTTGGCCGCCAGGAGAGAGGCAAAGTGGTAAGCGGTAGCCTTTTTTTGTGAACAAATGATGTTGTAAAAGAAAGTCGCCGAGCGGGAGAAAAAGAGACTAGCTCTCCTTCTTGGCGACAGGCTCAGATAGGAATGTGCGCTGGTGGTGACGGTGCTCCCGCTGCCCGCGCACCTCACCGCAATGCGAAAATCCTCGAGTAACATTGGTCCACCCAGGAGACTTAATCTCTTTGAGTGGGAACCTGATAGACTAAGGCGATGAGTGTTGAGGAACCGCGTCCCTCCATTAACCCGTCGCCTTCAAAGAGCATAGCAAAAGGTAGGAAGGGTGGAGACACACTGGGCTCTTCGGGAGCCATGACTCTGCCGCAGCCACAGCTACAAGCGGCTTGCGCCCAGGAGGGACATTGCAGAAGTTCCACCCGTTTTTACAAAAGCGAAAAACTCCGACGTCACTTTTGAGGAAACTGTGTTCTCTTCCGGGAGAACCTGGTCAGACTGAGGCGTTGAGAATTGAGGAAACTGGCTTTCTCGTTAACCAATCGTCTTGACAGGAAAGTGGAGAAAGCGAGCGGCAGCCCCGGGAGTGGAACTGCCACTCCCTGGGGGAATTATTGCAATCAAGACCGCGATGGGTCAAGGAAACTCTGGCTCGTCTTGCACGCGGTCGCGAGACAGAGCGACGCAGCGGAGTGTATCCCACTAATTGTCACAGTTAGTGGCGACTGAAGGAAGATTGTTTTTCTTCCGAGAAGTCGTTGGCCCAAAAGAAAATCTCGGCAGTGTCTTAGCCAAGGGTTCCGGGTCTCTCTCTGCAGTAGGCTGAGCAAACACACAGTAAAGGTTTTTGTGAGTACACTTCCCAGTTGAGAGGGAGTCCCACATAACTCGGACGTCTCTCTCCAAAATCGGGGTATCTATAAAGGATTTGCACCACGCAACAAAAAGTTAAGGTAGTTTCGCAGTGCGGTAAGTTATTTTAAAGTAGATGTAAGGTATATTGTAAGAGCGGAAATATTAAATTGTAATTCCTAACAGAAACAATAAAGATAATTCTATATAGTTGCGCAAATTATATCAATATAAAATTAATGTTTTTCTATTGGGACCTTGAATAAGTTCTCGCTGTTTCCCAACAGATGGCGTTACCAGAACTGCGTGCGTGTAATTTAAGATGGTAACGAATCTATGAAAAATACCATATTATAGGCAAGCTTGAAATTCAGTGTATGTTTTAAGTTGGATTGCATCAGCCATATCGGTTGGACGTGCGCAGTGAATATTTTTGGACAATTGTCGGTGTTTTACACCACTTTCTTTATTATTATCTTTAATTTAAACAAATGTACAACTCCGTGGATTGGCGTCAGGAACCCAATCCACGGTTTTTAAACCTGTTATCAAAAAGACGTAGAATGGCGTATGGACTAGCTTTATAGGTCTACTGAGCCAAAAGAGCACCAACCTTCAGTGTATGTTATTTCGCCCAAGTGTAAACAACTTTTTTTCATAGTGGTAAACATGTCGAGTTTCATGCCAAAAAAAGAGTATTTGTGGGGAATTTTATTGCACTATTTGGTTCAAAACAAATCTGTAGCTGAAGCACACAGAATTCTTGTTGAGACTTACGGCGACCATGCTCTGTCGGAAACAACATGCAGAGATTGGTTTAGACGCTTCAAAAATAATGAATTTGATGTTGAAGATAAAGAACGCTCTGGCGCACCAAAAAAGTTTGAAGACGAAGAATTGGAGGCATTACTTCATGAAGACTCATGTCAGACGCTAGCTGAACTTGCAGAATCATTAGGAGTAGATGACACAACAGTTTCGAAACGTTTGAAAGTATTAAGAATGATTCAAAAGCAAGGACATTGCCGTACGAGGTAAAGCCGAGAGACGTCGAACGGCGTCTTTTCACGTGTGAACAGCTGCTTCAACGGTAGAAAAGGACAGGTTTCTTGCATCGTATCATGACTAACGATGAAAAGTGGATACACTACGATAACTAAGCGTAGAAGATCGTGAGGTAAGCCTGGCCATGCATCAACATCATCGGAATAGCTGAATATCCATGGTTCGGAGCTTCTGCTCTGCATTTGGTGGGATCAGCTGGATGTAGTTTATTATGAGCTGCTCAAATTAATTAAAATCATCACGGGAGATCGGTATCAACTACAATTGATGCATCTGAGCCGAGCATTGAAAGAAAAACGGCCGCTATACGAGCAGAGACACGACAAAGTGAATTTGCAACATGCCAACACTCGGTCACATGTTGCATAACCGGTGAAAACTTATTTGGAAACGCTTAAATGGAAAGTCCTACTTAACCTGCCTTATTCACCAGACATTGTTTCTTCCGATTATCACTTGTTCCAATCGATAGCACATGGTCTGGCTGAGCAGCACTTCTATTCTTATGAAAGTGCCAAAAAATGGGTCGATTCTTGGATAGCCTCAAAAGACGTGTCGTTTTTTTGACGTGGAATCCAAATGCTGCCAGAAAGATGGGAAAAAGTAGTGGCTAGCGATGGGCAATACTTTTAGTAACATGTTTTTTACGACGTTTTTTAAATAAAGCAGTAATTTTCACGAGAAAACAGTGAGAACTTATTTAAAATCCCAATATAATTTATTAATTATGTTATATAGTTTGATAAATAATAGTACATACCATTTGATTAACAAAAGCGTGAGAAACAGGTTTCGATTTTAAACTTAATGACAGCGGTTGATGTCTATAGGACCCCCATACTTTTCCCGGACGCAAAACATTCATCGGCAAATCTAGTTGAAGCTGTTTAGAATAAAAAGAATTTTGAAGAGAAAATTTAGGAGCATTGATGTCTTGTATTAATACGCTTCTGATTATTTCTCCACCTAATTCCTTTCTCAAACAATTTACAAATCCCAGCAAACCACTTTCAAAATCTCCTTCGCTGACAAGTAGTATTCTATTATTTGTTTCATTTTCCGTTTTCATGATCAAATTCAGCTTTTCGAGCCAAGTGAATTCAGTATTGTTAACATAGATAATTTCCGTTTTTTTAATCACTTTGTCTTTTTTCTTCAGTAGTATAATACTCTCTTTCATAGTACTTTTTTCTAATATTATATCTAATCCGTATTTCGAAAGTACCGAAGGATTCTCAAGTTTGAATGATTTCTCTCGCGTCAACACAAAACCTCCATTCTTTAATTTTGATAAAATTTGTTCTAGCTGAATATTTTTACTTTTTGTTAGAAGCCCGATACCAACGACGAGGATAGCGTTCTCTTCAGTGGATAGGTCTTCCATATTTATAAAGTTCACGTTTGGAGGTAATGCATCGTTGAATTGATTGGATGATGCCGTTAGAATCACATTTGCCTGAATCAAAGGTAAATCACTCAGAATTTCGGCAATTATAGGAGATGTTAAGTCTTTTGCTATCACATTGTCAGAGCTATCAATCAGTTCGATAGTCTTCACATGAATAGCTTGATGATATTCAAGTGCAATGTGCGTGGATAATCTGATAGCTTCTTGGAGAGAAACTTGCGCATCATCACGATATGCGACAAACTTGTATTCTTCGAGAACTGAATTACCGGTTGATGGTTGGCGGGATATATCTATTGCTCCTACACCACGAATTTCGACTCCACCTGAGATGATGGTCTCCCATTCTTTGTACACATATACTGATAACTCTACAATACAAAGAATAACAATTAAAATATATATAATAATTGCAAAAAAGTAACTTATACATCAAAATTTTCTGACAAACTTACGTCCATCTTCGGAACCTAACTTTTTGAGTTCTTGTTGGTGAAACTTAGTATCGATTACTATCTTCTGTATTCTCATAGGTACGTACAAATTCCTCGTGTCCAGTCTCAGAATCATCATTTGCAACATATTATCAAGAAATGTTACCCAATTATCTGTCCAAGTAATGTGTCCTTTTTTTCCTGAGATTGAGGAACTCTTTAAGGAGCAAAATGAATTACTGTATTGATAGCCGCGTAGTCTTAGTTCTTTATAAATGTCCTTCGTAGTCATTATTTCTTCCTCGTCGTCATTTTCTGATAAAAGTGCAACTGGTATTTTTTCTTGTACGGGATTTTTTACAGCGCGAATTATTCCGCTTGCAACTGCACTGCCACTTTCTGTCACTTCAAACCTTCCAGTGCCTACATAAAAACCATTGTTGTAATGTATCAAAATATTTAATAATCAATCAATCAATCAATCAATCGCCCGTGACAGGTTCAAAGAAAATAAATAAGGCCGATACAGGCAGTATATACCAGATGGAGGTGTATAAAAAGAATTCTTTATTCAAAAGATCAAACGTTTTGATCCGTAATTTGGACCTCAATCAAAAGTTTAGACTTTAATTTTATAAACATGTTTTTCGACCTATTGCGTACTTTTGTTCTTTGATCATATAGTGGGGGTTATCTCTATATATTTACCTGTTGCCAAGTTTCATTTCAGTACACAGTTTTGTATTTCATACATTTTACAACATTTAATATTTTGTGTGATGTTGTGAAATTTCATCTTGTTTTTACTTTAGTGAGTTTATTAATTTCGATATATTTTTTAATTTGTATAACTATGTATTNTTTGCGCTAATTAATTAATTATTCTTACCAGATGTAACTTTTTACACTGAGGAAGGTCCAAATTACGGATCGAAACGTTTGATCTTTTGAATAAAGAATTCTTTTTATACACCTCCATCTGGTATATACTGCCTGTATCGGCCTTATTTATTTTCTTTGAAAATATTTAATATATAATAAATTAATATTAATTTTAAAATAATAATTAAATTAAAACAATATAACTAAAGTTAATAAACGCGTCAAACGCTAATGCAAAATGTAAATTTTTTTTTTATTTTAATTATACAAGGTGGAAAAAAATACACAAACACCTAAATATCTCAGAAAATATAAGTTTTACTTATATTATCTACTTATTTACTTAGAAAAGTGTTTTAGACAAAAGTAGGTTTAGTCGTAAAAGTAGACACGATTTAAAAAGATCTATTTATTAATTGTATTACTGTGACTTTGGATTACGCCGCCAAGATCAGGTTAAGATCACATTGACTTTTTTTAAATAGAACTCCCTATTTTTTATTGCAGATTCTTATAGCCTAACTTAAGAGCTTTCCAAAACGCTATAATAAAGTTTATTTTCTTTAAGTACTCTCTTTGTACGCAATTATCATAGCCTTTTCTTCTTTATTTAATATTTTACCTTTTGGCATATTCACAATCAAACTAATCTAAAACTATTCTTTATTTTATAAAAGTATAAAGGCCCTTCTACAATAAGATATTAGTAATAAATCAGAAGTCAGAAGCAAGAAATTGATCAATCACAGTCAAATCACAGAAGAATAATCGATTGTGATTAGTCAATTTCTTGCTTCTGACTTCTGATTTATTACTAATATCTTATTTTAGAAGGCCTTTAATAAATTCAATACTTTTCCATGTCGTACACAGTACTTACTAAGTTAAAAATGAGAAATAAGAAAGATGGATTTATGGAAATGTTGCTTGAAGTTGCAGTACGATGCTATAATAATCAGAAAAACCGGCCCAGTGGTCTTGCGGCCTGAGTGCAGGAGCTGCAAACCCGGAGGTCCCGAGTTCGAATTCGCTCACCACCTAAGGATTTTTTCCGGGCCGATCCTTTTCAACCGAGTTTATCGGCGAACTAAATCGGGCCTCCAAAAATTAATTCGGGTATAATTTTGAATTAATTCCTTCCTCCCACAAGGCGATCTTAGTCACAACATCCCGAGCACGAGCCCGACACAGATGAGCACGCCCACTGTGAAAGAAGGCCATGTATCGCGTGGTAGTAGGAACAAAAACTGCACAGTTAGATTTCAAAGGTTGACTATAGAGGTAGTACCTTATACATACTCCTCCTTGATATCGATATTGAATTACTGTGACTAAGCCCAAAGAAAAAACACTTGATTTCGTAGAAGAACTATAAGCCTAATAGGACAAAAAGAGTCCTCTGGCACTATATATACTTAAATAAAAAAAAAAAAAATAATAAAAAACAAGCGAGCGCGGCGTCTGACTCAGCGAATCTTGCGGTCAGCCAATATTCGGCGGTACGTAAAGGAGCGAGCATCGTTCAAGGAGTAAGAAGCCACTGCTCTCCGTGATCAGTTGATTGATGATCACGTGATGTAACGCGATGTAACGTACCGAACAGCAAACTGCCGCGCGCGCCAAGAACTAATAGAAATGGTTAATAACATTGTTTTTACAAAAAAAATGATAACGCTGCTTCCACAGCCGAAGTAAAAAAAAATGCCGCGGGCATTAAGAACTAATAAAAATGGTTAATAATATTGTTCTTTCTACAAAAGAGAAAAATAATAGCGCTGCTTGCATTTCCCCTTACTTTACGCTGTGCAAGCAGCGCTATCATTTCCCTGTAGAAAGAACAATGTTGTTAACCATTTTTATTAGTTCTCGGCGCGCGCGGCAGCTTGCTGTTCGGTACGTTACATCGCGTCGATCATTAATCAGCTGATCGCGGAGAGCAGTGGCTTCTTAAGACCATTCTACATAAAACGCAGACGCAGGTCACAGGCTGCTGATCTCGCGGAATTGACCATTCACGTTTGTCAAATCAGCCAATTGACTTACGTGATTGGTCAATTCCTCGAGATCAGTGGCCTGCGACTTGCGTCTGCGTCTTATGTAGAACGGCCTTTACCCCTCGAGCGCTGCTCGCTCTCTTGCGTACAGCCCATAGACTTATATAATAGATGGAACATTCGTGTAAGAGAAGCTGAAGCTTCGTTAAAAGAGACAGAAATAGTGGTGGAGTAGTTCTCTTCTTTTCTAACAGTGAGTTGATCAGTGGCCGCGGCAGGCCGACAGCAACGAAGATAGACGTCCGAGAGTCAGTTAAGAGTGATAGTGAGAAGTGATAGCATGCATGTAGCATGTTGTGACGTGACGCCTTTTCGGCGCCCGTCACAGTGTAGTTAGCACGGCCAGAGAGGAGGACGGTAGGCTCGCGTCTCTCACGATTTAGAGAGAGCGACCTATCCTTGTTGCGTGGTGCACTTAGATGCACCGGTTTCTCGTTGTCGATGCGCTCTGCACCGACTTTGGGTACCGTGCGCCGACGGGCGCAAGCGAATGTTTCGCGCATATTATTGTGTAACGACCGTTTTGTATTAATGTTAATTGCGTTGCGTGAGCCGCAGGGCGGCGTATCGTTTCGTGTGTCTGTGGTATTTTGCTTTAGCGGCAAGAGAGAGACACCTTAGGCATCGGCGTCAACCAGGAACAACGATGGAAAGACAGCTAGGCAGGAGCGTACGACGTGGAGAGCAGAGTGGCGGGAAGCGACCGGTTGTCTCAGAAAGGGACGGTCGGAGAAGGTGCCACCCGGACACTAAAGACGTTGTCGGGATCCGACGAGCGCGTACGACCTGCCGACTCGATGTGGAGGATCAGCCTTAGAAAGCTGCAGAATCGTCTACATGAATCGGGCGGTGAGAGCCCGGCGCAGCTCTACAGTCGCCCTTGGAAGGACAACGCGGATCCACGCGTGTGACGATCGATCACCGCGCCACGCGCACGCCACCTGATTGGCTGCTTAACATACTGCGCGATCTGCCGTACAAAAGGAAATCGATGCGGTAGCGTTTAGCGATCACTGTTGCGCGTACCGTTGCTGAGGCGTGAGCCACCGGGGAAACCTCCTGAAAAGTCTCTGTCGCGGTAAAGTGTCGTTTGGAGGCAAAGGTCGGTCACCAGTTACTCGAGGAGGACCCGAGACCGTGATGTCCGGTGGAGAAGACGATATAATTGCCGAGTAAGATCCGAGGCTAGCTGTCGACGTCGATAAGTGCCGTTAAGTTCCTCACCCCCGCAACTGCGTGTCGCGTGTTGCTTTTTACCGATCTACCGCTCCGGTGACTCGAATTCCGTTCGTTTAGTGCCGCGGATTCGACACGGAGGTAATCGTGACGAGCGTTACCGTGATATGTCAGGTCTGCGAGGAGAACTGTGTATTTTGTCGTGTTGATAAGTAGAGTAAAGATCGTTCTCTCTCTCTTTTCTACAGTCGCCGCAATCTTTCGTGTAATTGTTCTTGTCGTTGTTCCGTTCTTGTCGTGTAATGTAATAATTGATTAATCGTGCCGTGTTCGCTCGACTTCGTTGTAATTGAGTGCGTGCGTACGCTGTCGTGAACAGTCTTGAGTCGAGCCACCGTTTTTTTGGCGCATTCCGTGCCTATTGTCATTACATCTGCGAGCGCGTCAGCGGCTGTATAAGCTTTTGTTACCGTTGTGTGCTGCGGCTTGCCGCCTAGAAATTATACTTTTCGCTAAGATCCTGTTCTATCGTTACGGTTATCGAAGGCCGTCGTTCACCTACGATGCGGGAAGCGTAGCCGACCAACGTCGCATCCTGCACGCGGACGATTTGTCGTTATTTTGATATCTTATTCGAATCGCCGTTAAGAGCATGCTGAACCGTCCTGTTTTATCATAAAAATAGTAAAATGTCTAAATAATGACTTTTATCAAATGTACTGCACTAATGAGAAAACGGTTCTTCACAATAAAAGAAAACAGTGTAACGAGTCGGGCGAGACAATAAACGTTTATAAAACGGAAAAATTTTTTTTTAAGAAAATTGACTACCTTACATTATCAAGTATGTCTACAGATTTAACAGTTTATATGTCACAAAACACACTTTGGCCCGCTAGATAGAACCTGTAAGAATATTACAAAAGTATTAAAAAACACTTTGAACGCTTGCAGGAAGAGAAAGTATTGAACCTGTAAATTGTAGACACAAAGGTTATTTTTCCTGTCAAAACACTGCACGAAGCACTACGTAGTTCCCAAACTTTGCACCAGAAGAGAAAGACATATGTCTATCCTTGTCTCTCTCATGTTATCTATCCTTGTTTTTGTCTGATTCGATCCCGAGAGATGGCGCCACCTACCCGATAGCGTAGCGATTGAGTAGACGATTGAGCGGACTTTTGCCAGCGGTTCAGCATCCTCTTAATCAGCGTCGTGTGCCGCCGCGTATTCAATTGGCTCTGGCTACTCCGACTCGTTATTAGCGCCCGTGTAAACCGGCGAAGCACCGCCATACGTGTGTCCATTGTCTAAATATACTATACTTTGTTAATTTGTCACGTTATCGTTACTGAGCTGAGTTTCTTTCTCCCATACACCCAAAAGCCGCCTCCCGAACCCCGCCTCTCCGTTTTACATTCTGAGCTGCCGAGTAATTAGTATTTCGAGAGATGGTCGTCACGTCTGAAGTAATTGGTGATATGGTGCCGTGTGTTTGTGCGGTGAGAGGTGTTGCATCAGCCGTACCGGCTGGACTTGCGTAGTTACGCTTGGATATTTTTGGACTTTTTTCGGTGTTTTGTACACCGGTTTTTTAGTTTATTTGTAATTTTAACGAACATATAACTCCGTGACTTGGTGTTAAGTACCCAAACCACGGTTTTAGACCTAGAAATACGAGTACGTAGAATGGCATGTGGACTTGCGTTGTAAGTTCATCATGCCGAGGGACACTAGACAAATAAATATCCGCGATCGTGTTATACATGTGAGTCAGTAAAATCTAGTTTACAACAGAGACTTATCCTACTTAGAAGTGTTTTGTTTACGGTGTTTGAACACACCATATCAAAGACTGGCCTGTGCCTAAACCGTTAAGGGGCCTGCGCCATATTGGCAAAGAAGAAGAAGAAGATGTGTTTGTGCGGTGTGATTTCCACGCCTGGCGCCCAAGTTTTGTTCGTAAACTCTTTAGAGTGAGCCAAGGACGTACCGAAGGTGTGTGCGACGCTCTCGTACACCACCCGAAACGGGAGTAACAAATACAAAAACATAGTTGCTCACAATGTATACTTATATATAAGGCCTTACGAGCCGTTTCCAAGATGTTGAGCAGAAACTGTACGTGTATATATATATGTACATATGCATACACATGTAACAAGTTCAACTTGTAAATTTTTACAAGTGAGTATTTTTTGAATTGAAATCTCAATTCTTAATGTATAGACTTGTTGAGAGACTTGTCAGGCGCTAACAATTAACACTAACAATTTTTAGACCTTTTTATAATGTAATTTACTTCATACTTCTACAGAATTTAATTTAACATATTTTTTAACTTAAATTTTTTCTAAATTAAGCTATCTTTAGTTAACAACAGTTTTTTATACTTTAGTGTGACCAACTGTTGTTGTTTCTCTTTAAAAACATAAATAAAATAATAAAAAAATTTATATCCATACAAGACTTGAACTTTTAAAACCTCTCGAGCACATAAGTCAAAAGTAATGGTCTTTTACCCTAAGCATAGACTTATATGTCTAAGCGCTTAAGGTGATTGGTCTCTCACCGCTCTTATTGTAAGAGAGAGAGAGACAACTACTCCAGCACTATCTCTGTCCTTTAATGTTGTCTTCAACTTCGTCATATAAATGTTCCGTTTATTATATAAGTCTACGGTACCGCCGAATATCGGTTGACCGCAAGATCCGCCGAGTCATATGCCGCGCTCGCTTGTTTACTTCGCCTCTCGTTGCTAAGACATTGCATGATGTAAGCCATCTTTTTTATAATGATAATTACACACGCCTACAGAATCAGGACCATCGCTTTCCATGCGCTCATTGGCTCACATTTATTAATTTATATTTTATTAATTATTGCGAATTTCGCAAAATGGCAGATAAGTTTTCTATTCAGTTTGACTCAGTCTATCTCCATACTTCGGGTGTGTAAAAATTTCACAGATATCTTGTATATGTATAATGTATACCCCGATAGCTAAATGATAGCAGTATGTCAACAGATTTAATCAGCACTTTGCAGCAGGGATGCCAGATTCCGGCCGCTTGGTAGCATGTGGTAGCATGGAGAGGATACGCACATAGCTTCATGCCGTGTACACAGCGCGTCAGGAATTCGAAGAGTAGGCGCGGGAATCGGAAGGCAAGCGGGCCGTACGATTCGTACGGCGCTTATTGGCGAGCAATCTCCTCGCTTGCCCTCCGATCCCGCGCCTACTCTTTGAATTTCTGACGCGCTGTGTACGTGTGCGCTCGAACTTCGGAGTCCGTACACACGTACACGGCATGAAGCTGTGTGCATATCCCCTCCATGCTACCGCATGCTATCAAGCGGCCGGAATCTGGCATCCCTGCTTTGCAGCAGATTCCACTCAGCTGTGTCATCATAGTGATTGAATTATGTAGGCACGATATGTAAAGAAAATAATACAGCAAAAATATAGAAATAAATGAAGAATGAAATGACAATAGCACGTTATGCTTCGAATCTGCTATATATTTTTGAGCAAGTTCTGCTTGATTGATACAATAATACTTGCATCACGGCATGACACATTTATATTCTTTTTTTTCTGTTTTTCTGTCGGCACTAGTTGAAATAACAAATTATGTTTGAATGCTGGCTACATTGTACTGGCATAATGTGTTATTGCAGTTTTTGCAAAATATGCTCATTCAGTCTTGGTTATCTGGGTATACAGAATGTCCGACAATTGGTTTAACATCTCTCGTAGATAAAAGGAGTAAAACTGAGTCAAAAAGTCTTACACTATTTACTTATTTACAAAATTCACAATAGTTAGTGAGATCTTAATTAACAAAGATCTGCGAATAAGAATGCATCAAGCTGTCTTACGCGCGTAAGAATGTGTACGGATATGTGTGATGTATCCTGGTTTACAATATTTTTTAATTTCCTATTTATTTTGACTTATTGATCAGAATGAAAAACGCTTCTTTAGAATAAAAGAAAATATGCTAAAAACAGTGAAAAGTTTAAAAACATTCAAGAGAAAGGTAATTATTCAGTAGGTATGTTGTCAAGAACATGTCTCCGAGTAACAGTCTAAAGGTTTTAGCCGTCGCTCATTAGTCATAAAAAAGTTATGAACAAAACAAATTTCTTAAAAATCTTTCGTTTTTTCAACACCATGTACACTTGAGAAGTAAATATTTTGTATCACACATTATATTCTACACGTGTAAACAAAGGAGAGGCTTTGCTATTTCTCCGGCACCTTCAAAAGTAGTAAACTAAAACTACTTTTTTTATGTTCTTTTTAAATTAACTATAATAAACCTTACAGCCTAAGTTTACTTAGCAGTAGATATACCAGCTATTTAAATATACCTATTAAAAAATACAAAAAATATATTTGTTACGAATATATATAAAGTAACATTAAGTTCATAAAATGTATTCTCTACTTATAGCTACAAAATTCATAACATCATTTCGGAAAGCAAATGTTACATGCAGTAGGAATTTTGAATTAAAATTGCACGACCAGTCAAANTGACTGGTCTGGTAAATCTAGTGTTAGAGATGGTTCAAATACATACCGTTGCTCCTTTCACTCTACTACTTCTCTCGAAAAAACCTAACGTAACTCTCTAATATGTTACAGCGATATAGTAACGTACATTATGCATTGTAACATTAATGATATTGTAATAACACAGATTAGGTCAGATTAGATCTTTCGGAGGAAGAAGGGAGTCCCTTTTATCTAAACGCTTACAATATGAACATAGTACGTGAATGTTTTCTTGTACATAAATGTTTCTTATACGTGAATGTTGTATTACTGTTTTTTTTGGAAATAATAAGCAAAATATATTTAATAAATAATTCAAGGTACTTGTAATATTTTATTTGTGAATCTTTTATTAGGAATTGGAATTAATTCGTAGCGTTTTTTTAATGAAAAAAATTATTTATTTTAAATGAAAATCAAAAAATACATTAATTAAAGTATTGCCCATCGCTTTCTACTACTTTTGACCATCTTTTGGGCAGGGAACGAATACCATGTCGGAAGAACGCTTCGTCTTTAGATGCAATCCATGAATCGACCTATTTTTGACAATCTTCGTAAGAAGTGAACTTCTGCTCAGACAGGCTATGAGCCATCGAAACAAATGGTAATCAAAAGGAGCAACATCTGGAGAATACGGCGGGTGGGGTAGGACTTCCCATTTAAGTGTTTCCAGGTATGTGTTACGTCCTGGACTCCACGGTCCCCTTCTGTTTGGAACCAGACATTAACTAACTTTAAGATTTGCGCTTTAGAATTAATTTTTAAGTAACAATCCTTGAGCAGAGAACAGAGGACCTATTGAACTAAGATAAAATCCGTAT
>NW_018020964.1:107492-125020 GCF_002006095.1 Pseudomyrmex gracilis | reverse complement strand
AAATGTTTTATTCTGAATCGATTGAGACCAAAACGAAATTGATCGGTTCAGTGTTTACTAAAATATTGCCCTGAGAAAATCTCCCCACTCCTAAAATGCATGAATCTCGCGTATAAGAGGCACAGTGTGCTCGCGCAGTTCGAGCGCCACATCGTTGCGCGTGAACTTGGCGCGAGGCACTACCGTGCCTCTTGATTATATAATATATATAATAAACTATAATCAAGAGAAATAATTATTTCTCTTGAAACTTTTCGTCAACTTTTCCTAAAGAGACTGACACACATCCCGCTTTTTACAGTCTCAACAAATTGTCCAAATTCATTAAAGTACAAAAAGATCATATACCTCCTCTTTCTTGTCCTTTTGTTGTCTATAAAATTAAATGCAAGGATTGTGATACTTCCTATGTAGGCCAGACTAGTAGAATTTTACAGTCCAGAATCAACAAACACAAAAATCATATTAAACGAAACACCACGCAAACCTCTGTTATTACAGATCACAGAATTAATTTTTCTCACGATTTTATTTGGCATAATGTCGAGATTTTGGATTGTGAAAAACACTATCATAAACGTTTAATTTATGAAACGCTACATATTAACCCTTCTTTGCATGATGATGGAAATTTTAATCATAACATTTAGTGAAGAAAAAAAGGTACTCAAAAAAAAAAAAAAAAAAAAAAAAAAAAAAAAAATCATGCAAAGAAGGGTTAAAAAACAAACTCACGACCTCAATTTGTATAGTGACATGGAAAACCTCGATAAGTCTTATTTACCATTTGTTGTTAATACAGCTTAAGTTCTCCTATGCGTATGTCTCAATCTGCGATTTCACTGTTCAATTTGATGTCTTTTCAAATGTTCAATCTGCACAAGCATGTTTGCGATACGACTTGTTGTAACATCTTAATTATCATCATTGTTTTGTACAAAGTTTTGTACGAAGTTTTGTTAAACAGCACATATCTGTAAGTTAACATATTAATCTTATTTTGCGCATTTACGTTTATAAAAAAATCTTAATATTTTGCTATATTATATTTGTAGAATTTGATAAAGACCTAAACCAAAGGTCAAAACGTTATTTATATACATCATGAATAAATAATATTACCATCACATATTCGCACAACAACATCTGTGTATTTAGTTCCAACTGCCTGTCACGTTGAAATTTACATATTTTTGGAACTATTTGTCTTTTTTTTGAATTAAAATTTAAAATGCTTCTCCAGAAATTGTGCTAAGAAAGTGCGCTTGTTCGTTGAACCGTTACAATTCAGCACAAATTTTTTCATTTACAGTTTTCTTCTATAACTTCACCATATATTCATGTATGTGGAATTATTTCTACGTTTCTGTACATATTTATACTGAAGTAACGCACTAAGTACGACAAAAATGAATTTAATAAAACATTCAGATTTGACTACTTAATTGATGAGGGAAATGAAAATTTTCAGTATTCTTTCTCGTAAAAACTTATAATAGTAGGAAAGTGGTCAATTCGAGGCAATAACCAGATCTTCGTGTCAATAAACTTCTTTATTGTAAAAAACTGTCTAAAAGATTATCCAAGTTTCTGTTCGGTGCACTTAAAATGATGTCATCCGTGACGTACCAAAAGTAAAAAGTTGGGTTAAATTTTAACTTTTTCAAAACTAAAGACTCTAAATCATTACTATATCCGCGATAATTGGAGATAGCGGAGACCCCATGCGTACCCCGTGAGTCTGCTTATATGTATTACCACCAAACGCGAAAATGAAACGTCATATATCTCTCAACGGATCTTTCATCCCATTCTTCTTCAAATTTGTTTCAGCGACTTTTGAATCAAATTCTACAAGGTTGATAAAAAAATAGATTACTACCAATCAAAAATTAATCAAGATGACATCAAGATTGCGTTATTTAAAACATATGGCGCAAATTACTATTATTTCCCCGCATATATGCAACTCATTTAATTATGTAAATAAGTTTCAACAATTTAAGAGCGCAGTTAGATTACAGAACAGTGTTGGAAGATGTTTCCGGAATATTTTGAAACTGGAAATAGACAATACTTATTGTAAAATTAGATCTTTACGGAAGAATATCACATTTGTTTCTAAAAAATTGTATACGCATGTACCGGGCAATATTCTTGATGGCTTTTTCCTCTTCACAGTGTCAGATGTTAAATAGTTTTTCTAGAAATTTAAATTCCAATTTGGACAAAAAGATAGAATTTATTAACAAGGAGCGGTTTAAAAATTCCGTAAAACGAATCAAACCGATCTCTTATTCAATAACTCATGAGAGACCTTCTGAGTCAAGCAATAATGGGAATAATATAAATATTGGAAAATTTTGATATAGTTATAACAAAGTTGTTTCGGATAGTTCTTCAGCAAACACAGATACATAACAGCAACATTATCGTAATAAAACAAATGTAACAAGTAATATAACATGGTCGTTGCATGTAACATCCATGTTAGTTATAATTTCCTACTTATCGTATATTGCAGTTATATAATATGAATATAACATGTAAGTAGAATGTTATATAATTGTTATATAGTTACAGAAATGTTATATGAAAGTTATAATGTCATTACCAGCTAATAACAAGCAATATAATAGATATATAACATAATTATATTACATTTATAAAACAAAGTTACATAACATAGATGTTAATAGAGTATAACAGCTGTTATATTACGTATATCACGCTGTTACTTCTATGTTATATTCTGTGTTTGTTGGGTTCTTCAAGCGTTGTCTCTGCCGAGCCTGAGGAATTTATAGAGGAAGTTAGTACAACCTTTCTTTTCGAACTTAAAAGTAAATGGTTCATTAATTTGAGTTAAACCAGCACATCCCGGATTCCATTGTTAGTTTAATACATTTGAGGGTAATTTTCGTATGCCCAGTATCGATAAGATAGATCTGCTTGAGATTATAAAAGATTTTGAAAGTTGCGTGAGATATTGTGAGAGGAAATTCGTCGAGACGATAAGACCTTGTCTAGTTAATTCTTTGAAAAACTCTTTAAATTCTAAACACAAAATGGACGATTTGGAACGTGAATTAATTGATAGAGCAAAGCTAGTTTCTGAATTCCGAAGAGATTGTCCTAACATATTGTTTACGCGTGCAGACAAGAGAAGCGTGACGGTTGCACTTGAACGGTCGGTTTATGTAGATAAAATGAATGACTTGTTAGATGATTAGTTTACTTATTCTAAATTTTAAAAAAAACCCAAACAAATAGAGACTCAATTAAATGATTTCTTGAAAAATTGTGTACCCAAAATATATAAGCAAGAGCACCCACTTAGAATAATAATATCTTCTATCGATAGTCTTTTACACTTATTCGCGGAATTTTTGCACAATATTATTGTCAAAAGTATACCAAAAACACATAGCCACATCAATAATAGTTTTAATTTGATAAGAAAGATTACGAATATCAAGTTGCAACCCGATGTGTCTCGTATCTCGTTAGCACCGAGACTTTCGTATCGCCTGTTGTTGACGACGTTGCGCGCTTGATGGACTGAGTTCTTCCTATACCTACAAACCTTCCTGTAAGTGTCAAACCTTGTAATTTAGGGTACGCGTTATCAACCTCTTGCGTACGATTGTTTAATATGATCTATATTATAATTATATATCTATATTATAATTATATGTGTAATTATTATATATACTACACTGAAGAAGATCCAAATTAGGGTTGAAACGTTTGTCGTTGATGGTAATACATATAAGCAGACTCACGGGGTACCCGTGCGGTCCCCGCTATCTTCAATTATTGCAGATATAGTCATGTAAGATTTAGAGTCTTTAGGTTTGCAAAAGTTAAAATTTAAACAAACTTTTTACTTTCGGTACGTGGATGACATTATTTTAAGTACACCGAACCAAGACTTGGATTATTTTTTAGATAATTTTTTAAAGTAAAAAAGTTTATTGACACGATGATCTGGTTATTGCCTCGAATTGACCACTTTCCTACTACTGGAAATAAAACTATTATGATGATGTGTATTTGCTGTTATATACTATCACTGTCTGAAAACATATATATAATACTTCTATATTGCTAGTACGGTGCCGACCTGAAACCCAAATGTTACGGTGTAGACAATATAGTAGCCTCTCTCTCGCGCAAGGTCCAGCTGCTTTGTGCGCATGCGGTGAGCATTCAAGCACGCTTGCGCATTTCTCTTTCTCGCGTTCTTTCTCTCACTTTCCAATTCTTTGTCTCGCTCGCACTTGCTTAGTAGACGCGCCTGCGCATAATGACGCTCGACTATCTATGCCCATATTTGGACTTCGTGCGTCTCTCTTTCTCGGGCCTCGTGCTTCTTATTGCAAAGATACGCGACTAGCAATATAGAAGTATTATATATATGTCTGAAAAGAACAGCACCACGTAGTTCACAAAAATCCCGATAGAGAGTGTTCCAATATGACGCGTGCGCATATGACTATTAAGCTCTTTGCATAATGCGAGGGAATAGCGATAGTGATAAGCAATAGACAGAATTCCAACTCGTCGGAAAGTTTATCGCTATTCCGTTTTTTGATCTGCATTGATACATATGTATTCCTACCGTTATTTATAAATATAAACTCTATAAAACCGATGTTATTTCTATTGCTATCGCTATTCTTTTGCATTGTGCAAAAGGCTTTATGCATATGTATATCTGTCGTGCTACATAACAGATCTTCTAACCTAGTATCTGCAAACATAAAGATCGTTTTATAGTAGTCGCAGAGAGCAAACGTAAGTCTCACGAAATAATTCAGTCGCATCTATCAAATTACTCAATCGCAACACGATTGGTCACTTCCTCGAGATCTGTGACTGCATTTGCGTTTTGCGATATCATAAAACGACTTTAAAATAACTCACTGCGGAGCACGTGCTTTTTGTCAAAAGTTTTCAATACAACACAAAACTTATAAAAAGTAAAACTTTTATAAGTTCTAGTAAAGAAATCAAAGTAAACAATATTTGTGTTGCATTTGTTATGTAATATTACATTGTAATGTAATAAATTATATAATATTACATTGTATTGTATTAAATATATTGTAGTCAAACAATTAATAATGACTTAAGGCTCGTTGAAATTAAACCAAGAAATATATATGGTCTTACGAGTTGTTTCCAGGATGTTGAGCAGAAACTGTACGTGTATATATTGTTACGCGGGGGTCACCGCGTATGTGTCGCGGGAGCCGCGTGAACGGCGCGCGATCGGCGCGACTGTCGGTTACCGGGCGACGACGGGTTGTTGAAAAGAAGAGAAGCAAGGGAGAAGAATCGCGACCGCGGAACTGTCACGACGCGTTTGAACATCTGGTTCTGTATTCTATAATTATCGTTGTATTTCGAGTTGTAATAAAGTTCTTTAACGAGAAACCGCGTCCTTTCTTGGCCGCGGGTGTGAGTGTGAATCGCGGAGACCGGCGACAGAGCTGAACCGCCACTGCGGACGTAACAATTTTGGGGGCTCGTCCGGGATCGAGCTCGCGAGAGCGGCGACATGGCTCTGCTACATTCGCCGAGAAGAACGCGGAGCCAAGCTGTGGCGGGAGCGGCTGAGGCACCGGCGGCGGAGGAAACGGCGACGGAAGTCGCGGCTCTTCGGGCTGCTCCTGAGGAGATACTCGCGCTGCGAGAGGAGCGGCGGCGCGGGCTCGAGCTGACCTGTCAGCGGGGAGAGGAGTTTGGCGACTTCGCACGGCAGCGGTTGGAAGAGGAAATCGGGAGCTTCGTGCGGCGGCGGGAGGAAGAGCTCCGGCGCTTAGAGGAGCGGCTTTTCCGCGGAGAATCAGGCGAGTCGCTTCCGGTTTTGTTTTGCCGCGCGGGCGCGATGTCGCCGGAGAAATTTTAGTCGGGTCGTGGGTCCGGGGCTCCCTCTCGGGGCGAGCTCGTTTCCATGAGCTGAACCTCGGTTGAGGGGGAGGAACGGGAGGGGATTCCGGGTCTNGTTGTGTTACAAANGCGCGACGCGTTGGGGACCTTTCTCCGAGCTCCGCAGCAGGGCGGGTCGTTTTTGTTTTGTGCGGTTTCGGTTGGATTCCGGCTTTCAGGTTCTCCGCTTCGTGTGGATTCTTTTTAGATTCTCGTTGGTGTCTATTCCGGTTTTCTTTAGCAGTTATCGCAATTTATGCTGGTTGCATAGAAGTTGCGGCGCTGTGTCTCTATGTTGAATTTTCATTTCTACGATAGGTTCCGCCTCTACTCGAGGGGAGGGTGGGGGTGTCGTGCGGCGCCGCGGTTGCGGGGTTTCGGGGTGGTGCGCGCGCGTTGGTGTGCGTGAGTTTATTTTAGGAAGTGGAACTCCCTCTGTGTACTCCTGCGCCGGACCCGTTATTAGTTCTGTTTAGTTTTAACATTTTGTGTTGAGCGAATTACTCGTTTTGTTGGTGTNAGTTGTGAAGGGGAGGGTCGCGTTGTGTTGTCAAACTTTTATCGGGCCTTGCGGCTGAGCGGTTGTTACGTCGTCTTGTTCGAGGATAGGTCTAACTCTGGTTTATTATGTTAATTTTGGTGACTCTATTTTGTGCGGATTTCTTTTTTAGATTTTCGCCGGTTGATATTTGTTCCTCGGTGTTTAGCGGTTGTTATAATTTCCTCCGGTTGTATAGATGTGGCGGGGTGTCACTTTCGGCCTTCTGTCGGGGGAGTTCTTTCCGTTCTGGGATTGACGGTATTGTTTTTGGTTGCGCCAGGTTTGGCGTCGGGATGCCGAATAGCGCCGCGGTTGCGAGGTTCCGGAGAAGGAAAAAAAAAGAAAAAAAATCTGCGCGACGGTGTAAGTCAAACAATGAAATTCTTTCTATAATTTTTTGCGGCGGAGACCCGTTGAAATTTTTATGTTGTTTGGTTTAAAAAGTTGATAAAGCTTGGTTGATTATAACGTTTTGTTTAATGTTTGTTTTTGAAAGCATGCTGGTGTTTCTTTTATTTTTGTTTAGTTATGTCGGTGCCCGGTTCGGCGGTCGTCGTGTCGTTGTGGTCGTCGTGGGACGCTTCTTCGGGAGTTGTCGTCGTCGCGGAGCGGTCGTCGCATTGTCGTGGTTTGCGTGGAACGCCTCTTCGTGGAAGTCGTCGTTGTCGCGAAGCGTTTTTGTTGTTAACTTGTACTGTTAAGGAAGACTGCCTCGCTCACGGTTTTCGACGCGTGGTTTCCCGTGGGCCGTTGGGCAGATGCCGAGGCGGGGACTTGGGGTGCCCGTTTTAGGGTGGTGGGTCTACGCATGTCTCTTCTCCCTCCTGTCCGAAGATCGAAGTGTGTCGAGAAAGTTGTCAAAGCCCCGAAGATAGAAGTTATTTGAGAAGAATTTCTTTGGCCAGTTGGCTCGAGATCCTGGAGTAGCAGCTCAGAAACGAGCAGGAAGACTGGAATCTTCCTTTGATCGTCGGGACGACGATCTGAAGAGGAGGAAGGTAGTGTTACGTGGCGGACACCGCGTGTGTGCCGCGGGAGCTGTGTGAACGGCGCGCGCTCGGTGCGACTGTCGGTTGCCGGGCGACGATTGTTGTTGAAAAAAAAGAGAATTCTCGGTCGCGGATTCTGTCACGACGTATTTGTTAATTTGGTCGCATTCCTTGTAATTATCATTGTACTTTGAGCCATAATAAAGTGTTTATTTTAGACCTATCCTCGAACAAGACGACGTAACAACCGCTCAGCCGCAAGGCCCGATAAAAGTTTGACAACACAACGCGACCCTCCCCTTCACAACTCAAAACCCGGAATTCTCTCTATCTCTCCCCTTGAACGAGACTTTACTCGCGGGACCGAACTCGTTCTGAGAAGTCCGACTCCTCACACGACACGGACTCTCCCCCTCTTCGACTAAACGTTTTCACGGCCTCATCGCGCGCTCCGAAAACATTGAAACTACTCAGCTGGGAATTTTCCGGTCGTCGTAGCCTAGCTCGCTTCCACCTCAGAACAAACTGCATCCGCCTTCATTCGGCTCCTCGCTCTTCGCAAAACCGCACCAACTTCAGCACCGCGCACAATCTCTCCAAATCGGCCGCCGCCTTCTCCGCCGCCGGTGTCGCCGATGCTTCCGCCGTCGCCGGTACCGCAACCTGATCGCGCGTTCTCCGTGGTGAATACACTAGAGCAATGCCGCCGCTTTCTCAAGCTCGATCCCGGACGAGCCCCCAAAATTGTTACGCTCGCGGTGAGAACGACTCGTCTCTGTCGCTAAACTCCGCGATTCGCGCAACCGTCCTGCGAAAATAAGAGAACGCAGCTCTTTGATCAACACTTTATTATGGCTCAAAGTACAATGATAATTACAAAGAATGCGACCGAATTTACAAATACGTCGTGACAGAATCCGCGACCGAGAATTCCCTTCTTTTTCAACAACAGTCGTCGCCCGGCAACCGACAGTCGCACCGAGCGCGCACCGTTTACACAGCTCCCGCGGCACACACGCGGTGTCCGCCACGTAACAATATAATTATTACATAAAATCAATCTACTGACACGCGGGATGCTTTCCAGTTACAGTTACAGTGTCTAGTAGTGTGAGAAAGACCATATCAGTGTGTCTCATTTGCACTAGTTGACGCTGTGTTACACAGTGTCGTTTGTGTACCTGGAAAGCATTTACGATATACTGCTGCACACCGATCAAATTGCTTGATTGAATACATTCTCTTAAGACAACAATCGATGACAAAGTTACTGAAAACTACTCTTTACTATACAATACAGCATATGCAATAATCACAAAAACAAACAACATTTATATTAACACATGCAGTGCGCAATGTACACAGCAAAAATATACAAGATATTTGCTCATATATTTCTTTTGCTTTGAGTTTTGAATAACTTTGTCATCCAATTTAGCATTAGAAAAATAATAATTTTACTTATTACTTACGGGACATATTGTCTTCCATGGCGTGGCCTGTCTCACTTTCGTTAAGCGCCGCTCGTTTTTGTCTTTCTAACTAAAAGATGACAAGCGCGACGCGGGCGCGACCTACACAAAACAATAAAAAAATCGCGTATATGTCGCTGCCACGTTGTGCGCTGCATTCGTTTTCCGTGATTATTGCGTATATTGTGTATTGTGGTGTATTGTGCAGTAAAAAGTTGTTCTCTATTTCGTATATTATTTATATGAAATCTGTGATACTTAGTAACTGTGATATCAATCTGAGATTATACTTGTACTATTAGATTGATTGAAATCACTACGTGATTTTCTTGCAAGTCAACGTATTTTCTGTACGTTTAACTCGGTCAATTTAATTGTAACGTCAGTCAGGAAACTGATTTCAAAGTAAGTTATTAAACTTAATCTCTATTTTTTTTTATTGTCTTCTAATTTAATTCTTTGTTTTTTGTCCTTTTGTTGTATAGTGAAATGTGCGATTCACAAAAAAAATCAAAGCGACGTTTTTTAGAAGCTTGGCTTACAGATGATCGATATAAATCTTGGATACGGAAGTACCGTCAAATGATAGTCTTTTTCATTGCACTATATGCAATAAAGATTTTTCTTGTAACACGCGCATTTCAAGACATGCGGATTCTTTGTGTCATAAAAATAATATAAAAGAAAATACATGTGTTTTCTTAAATAATAATGTAAATGTAAAACCAAATATTTCAGATACACGTAAATATCAAAAACAATGGTTGGAAATAGAACACTTTCAACCATGGTTATGCGAAGTATCGCATAACAAATTATTTTTCTGCTCATTTTGTGACAAATATATATCAGCAAGATTGCCATATATTTATGATCACGCAGAATCAGCAGCACATGTAACTAAAGAAAAGAATCGTTGAGTAAAGTCAATATCGAGCAAAAAACGTGATGACAGTATAAAATTATAATATTCAAACGTAATATATTATATACTACATATTATGCAAGTGCAAAACGTTTCGACATTCACTGATGTCCTCCTCAGTCGCAGTGTACAAAAAGTTAAAGTTAAGATGTCATGGTGTGTTATATATAAGGCAGGTAGTCGTACCTCGTGTAATGTTCCTGTCGTCACAATGTAAAATTAAAAGATGAAGTCAAAGTACACAATACTCACAAAACATAAAATATAAAAGTCAGAAGAAGCTTACACTTGAACGGTAAAGAGTCAACTGATAGTCAAAGGCAAGAGACAAACATATTTATAATCTTACTGGAGGGAATGGAAGAAACCGTTGGATTCAAGTTTTAGACAGAGTTATCTTGTTTAAAAGATCAAAGTAAGCGTTATTCAAAGATTCAATGTCTGTTACTAAATTGAGACTCTGATGTTGTCGCTTAATGTAAATAGTCTCAGAAATTATTCTTTTATAAAAATTCGGTTCTCTGTCTAAAACCTTAACATTATCCCAATCGAAAGAATGATTAAGTTGTAAGCGGTGTTGAGAAACNTTAGACCTATCCTCGAACAAGACGACGTAACAACCGCTCAGCCGCAAGGCCCGATAAAAGTTTGACAACACAACGCGACCCTCCCCTTCACAACTCAAAACCCGGAATTCTCTCTATCTCTCCCCTTGAACGAGACTTTACTCGCGGGACCGAACTCGTTCTGAGAAGTCCGACTCCTCACACGACACGGACTCTCCCCCTCTTCGACTAAACGTTTTCACGGCCTCATCGCGCGCTCCGAAAACATTGAAACTACTCAGCTGGGAATTTTCCGGTCGTCGTAGCCTAGCTCGCTTCCACCTCAGAACAAACTGCATCCGCCTTCATTCGGCTCCTCGCTCTTCGCAAAACCGCACCAACTTCAGCACCGCGCACAATCTCTCCAAATCGGCCGCCGCCTTCTCCGCCGCCGGTGTCGCCGATGCTTCCGCCGTCGCCGGTACCGCAACCTGATCGCGCGTTCTCCGTGGTGAATACACTAGAGCAATGCCGCCGCTTTCTCAAGCTCGATCCCGGACGAGCCCCCAAAATTGTTACGCTCGCGGTGAGAACGACTCGTCTCTGTCGCTAAACTCCGCGATTCGCGCAACCGTCCTGCGAAAATAAGAGAACGCAGCTCTTTGATCAACACTTTATTATGGCTCAAAGTACAATGATAATTACAAAGAATGCGACCGAATTTACAAATACGTCGTGACAGAATCCGCGACCGAGAATTCCCTTCTTTTTCAACAACAGTCGTCGCCCGGCAACCGACAGTCGCACCGAGCGCGCACCGTTTACACAGCTCCCGCGGCACACACGCGGTGTCCGCCACGTAACAATATAATTATTACATAAAATCAATCTACTGACACGCGGGATGCTTTCCAGTTACAGTTACAGTGTCTAGTAGTGTGAGAAAGACCATATCAGTGTGTCTCATTTGCACTAGTTGACGCTGTGTTACACAGTGTCGTTTGTGTACCTGGAAAGCATTTACGATATACTGCTGCACACCGATCAAATTGCTTGATTGAATACATTCTCTTAAGACAACAATCGATGACAAAGTTACTGAAAACTACTCTTTACTATACAATACAGCATATGCAATAATCACAAAAACAAACAACATTTATATTAACACATGCAGTGCGCAATGTACACAGCAAAAATATACAAGATATTTGCTCATATATTTCTTTTGCTTTGAGTTTTGAATAACTTTGTCATCCAATTTAGCATTAGAAAAATAATAATTTTACTTATTACTTACGGGACATATTGTCTTCCATGGCGTGGCCTGTCTCACTTTCGTTAAGCGCCGCTCGTTTTTGTCTTTCTAACTAAAAGATGACAAGCGCGACGCGGGCGCGACCTACACAAAACAATAAAAAAATCGCGTATATGTCGCTGCCACGTTGTGCGCTGCATTCGTTTTCCGTGATTATTGCGTATATTGTGTATTGTGGTGTATTGTGCAGTAAAAAGTTGTTCTCTATTTCGTATATTATTTATATGAAATCTGTGATACTTAGTAACTGTGATATCAATCTGAGATTATACTTGTACTATTAGATTGATTGAAATCACTACGTGATTTTCTTGCAAGTCAACGTATTTTCTGTACGTTTAACTCGGTCAATTTAATTGTAACGTCAGTCAGGAAACTGATTTCAAAGTAAGTTATTAAACTTAATCTCTATTTTTTTTTATTGTCTTCTAATTTAATTCTTTGTTTTTTGTCCTTTTGTTGTATAGTGAAATGTGCGATTCACAAAAAAAATCAAAGCGACGTTTTTTAGAAGCTTGGCTTACAGATGATCGATATAAATCTTGGATACGGAAGTACCGTCAAATGATAGTCTTTTTCATTGCACTATATGCAATAAAGATTTTTCTTGTAACACGCGCATTTCAAGACATGCGGATTCTTTGTGTCATAAAAATAATATAAAAGAAAATACATGTGTTTTCTTAAATAATAATGTAAATGTAAAACCAAATATTTCAGATACACGTAAATATCAAAAACAATGGTTGGAAATAGAACACTTTCAACCATGGTTATGCGAAGTATCGCATAACAAATTATTTTTCTGCTCATTTTGTGACAAATATATATCAGCAAGATTGCCATATATTTATGATCACGCAGAATCAGCAGCACATGTAACTAAAGAAAAGAATCGTTGAGTAAAGTCAATATCGAGCAAAAAACGTGATGACAGTATAAAATTATAATATTCAAACGTAATATATTATATACTACATATTATGCAAGTGCAAAACGTTTCGACATTCACTGATGTCCTCCTCAGTCGCAGTGTACAAAAAGTTAAAGTTAAGATGTCATGGTGTGTTATATATAAGGCAGGTAGTCGTACCTCGTGTAATGTTCCTGTCGTCACAATGTAAAATTAAAAGATGAAGTCAAAGTACACAATACTCACAAAACATAAAATATAAAAGTCAGAAGAAGCTTACACTTGAACGGTAAAGAGTCAAATGATAGTCAAAGGCAAGAGACAAACGTATTTATAATCTTACTGGAGGGGATGGAAGAAACCGTTGGATTCAAGTTTTAGACAGAGTCATCTTGTTTAAAAGATCACAGTAAGCGTTATTCAAAGATTCGGTGTCTGTTACTAAATTGAGACTCTAATGTTGTCGCTTAATGTAAATAGTCTCAGAAATTATTCTTTTATAAAAATTCGGTTCTCTGTCTAAAACCTTAACATTATCCCAATCGAAAGAATGATTAAGTTGTAAGCGGTGTTGAGAAACGACGGAGAGCTGAGCTGTGTTTTTCGATATGTTATTTACATGCTCTTTCAATTGTGTTTTTAATTGTTTCTTAGTTTGACTAACATAAGACGCACAACAATCATTACAATTTATTTTATATACGACATTAAAATTCGAAAGATGAGGGGTGTTATCTTTGTGAACTTTAATTAAATTTAGTTTGTTAAAGCATCTGTATCCAGACAAAACGTCCGTTATGAAAGACACGCTTCACACTTTCAGACAAGTGTTTGATGTATGGAAACGCTGTCACCGTCGCCCGCAGGGGCGCTTTTCACGGTCAAACAAGTGGAAGAGACAAACAAAGCGAGTAACGGTGGTAGCTGTCTTTGTATTGCCCAGTCACCAATCGGTATGCGTCAAGAAAATTCCGACACCTGGGGAGTTGTGTGTAACCACCACCCCAAATCTTGGAATGGCGAGGGTGATGCAACCGACAGGCTTGGACGCTCCAGTTCCAGCACAGAGGGGCGCGTCGGACGTCACGGAGTCAGCATAGTAAACAACAACTACCGAAAGTGACCAGGAGGATTGAACAATAAAGACAAAAGGGCAATCAGCCAAAGTGATTTTTTTATGTAGAGCGAGCGCGAGATGTTTGCGTCTGGATTAATGTGTGTATATCCGTTTGTTTTATTTGTGTTCGTAGATATTTAAGCGCTCGGGGTGCATAAGGCCCGTGTTAGTTTTGATCAGAAGTTGAAAGTTTCATTTTTTATTTTTGTTTTTCGTTTTCGTTTTGTAGAAGTAATCCCACTAGGTTAGGGATTACCCGCTGAGCTGACATTTCACGATGTTGGCAAAGTTTGTGAAACTGACAATTTCACTGGTGAGTGAAACTTGAGATTGAGTTAGTTACGCGTGTTGAACGCGGGGTAAAAAGTTTAAGCCAAAGTTCAAAATTTTACAAAAGTTAGGTTTACTGACTCAAGTAGGGTTAGGGTACTAACTTTCCGGTAACAGGTGATTTTGCGCTAACTTGTTGGTTACTACAAGAAAACTCAAATCTGAAAATAACGTGATCAGTTTGGTTAGTAAGTAAATGTTTGAAGTAGTACTTACCTGCGTTGAGGTTTTCTACGTAATCCGGATAAGTCCACATCATCCTAAGGATCCGGCGGCAGTCACCTGAAACAAAAAAGAGGGTTAGTAAAAATTATTGTTAATTTGAATTGTTGGCCATACTTGACCAGTATGCAAGACTCGTGTAGTTAAGACAACTGACAGGTCTTTAGTCACAATTGAAATTGTTAATTTTTGTTTGTTCAAAAGTAACAATTTTCTCAAGCGTTAGAGTTGTCAAAAATGCGTGGTGTGCGTGAAGTACTTAGGCTGTCTGAGCGTTTTGAGTAGTTTCAGGAAAAGTTGTAGGGTTAGCCCTTTCACGAGATGACCAGGGCCTAACATCGCCCGAGGTGAACAGGTGTAATTGTAGCAGAAATTATGCGTACGTACTGTTTTAGTGTAAGTTGAGCAATCGTGCGGCTTTCGCGAAAATTCGGTTTTTGGCTAGCCTAACTGGCCGTCAACTCAAGGTGTTAGGTGTTCACAAAATTTCAGTTGTTGACGAAACTTGGTGAGTGGAAAGAACTTCAGAAAAAAGGGTGAGTTGCAAGATTTCGCACAGAGTTGGTGTGTTAGGTACTAACCTTGACTAAGTGGGAAAAAACATAACCCTGGGATAAAACGTAGTTGTGCGAGATGTGGTGCGTACGGAACCGTTGTCGGTTGAAAAAACACCGTGCCAAGTTTCGCCAAAAAGTTGGTGTGTTAGGTACTTACCGTAAGTGTGCAAATCAGAACCTAACCCCGAGTAAAAATGGAATTGTTAGCGAAACTGCGTCAGCAACCGATTCTGCGTTAGAATAAGTGCCTCACAAAGTTTTGCCAAAAAAGTTGGTGTGTTAGGTACTTACCGCAGGTATGTAAGTCAGAACTTAACCCTGAGTAGAAATGTGGTTATTGGTAAAACTGCGCCGGTGGCCAAGTCTGCGTTAGAATGGGTGCCTCACTAAGTTTCACCAACAACTGGTGTGTTAGGTACTTACCTCAAGTAGTTGAGCCAGAACCTAACCCTGAGTAAAAATTGTAATTGTTAGCAAAACCGCGCCGATGTGCGATTCTGCGTTAGATTAAGTGCTGCGTCTAGTTTAAGCAACAATTAGGGAATTAGGTGTTTACCTCGAATCGTGACAAGAGTACTAACTTTGCGAAGTGGTTGAAGTTGAGTCGAAAATAGGATTTTCTAAAGTGAACTCGGCGTGTTTAGTCAAAATTACGCATTTTTGAAAAATGCACCTGTTGGTCCAAAAACCTAACTTTTACAAAATTTTTAGTTGTTGGGAAAATTGAACCAGAGCGTGTGTTTGTAACCAAATAAACGTCTCAAATCAAAATTTGTCACTTTTAGAAAATTCTAATTTTCGTCTGGATGGTGCGCGTGCGTGAACGCGGAGTGGGGATAGCGCGGCGACTTGGCGAAGCCGAGCGGCAGTCGTAAACGAGCATCCGTAAAGATCGGACGCATAACCATCGTTTCGCTCAAGAGTCGCACACGAACGTCCCAAAACAGTTGGTTGTTATAAAAGCGTGTTGCGCGCATTACAACTGTTACAAAGTATTAGAGATCGCGATACCGTAAAAACGGTTGTTAATAACGCGTGACACATACAAGTCTGTAACACAAGAAAATTGTTATTTGTAACAAGTGTTAATAAACATTTTATAAACTCTACAAACCATAAACTAAGTGTGTGATTGTTGTTATCACCTGAACTTTGAAGGAACAGAGGCCGTACCAGAGGTCCGTTGTCCGCAGTTATTGTCCGGAATCCCTAAGCAGAGGAGATCCAAAGGCGAGGGCGGCTAGTTTGGATTTTTGTTCGTCTGGTGAGTCCGTTCCTAAAACAGATCAAAAGAGTCATATCCTTCCTACTTGGTTGGTAAAAGTAGGTAGCGACCGTAAGTCAGTGCGCAAAAGACAGTCCCGTCCGGTCACAACACAATAATTCTTTTGATATTGTCATCGACACGAACGTCCACATGATAATTTGATTTTAACTTTGAATTAATCAATTTCTTAATTCTAGAGTTAATGTTATAAAAAATAAAGTCAAGAGGATAACCGTTATTTAACAAAGTAATAATGCAAAATATTAAGGTTTTTTTCATGCAAGTCAGGATGAGATAATAATAAGGCTCTGTCGACCAAGCTGTAGATTGTACCTCTCTTGTGACACAATGGGTGATGTGACAAAAAGGAAAGATATCTACCGAAAGAAGTTTTTTATGGTGCCAGTCTATTTTTAGAAAACTGTCAGAAACAGGAATTGATAAATCTAAAAAATTTATGTTACGATTATCCTTTAATTCAACGGTAAATTGAAGTCTACTGTGAAAGGAGTTAAAAACTTTAATAATTTCGTCAATTGATTCAAAAGGAGCTGCTAAAATAATATCGTCAACATATCGATAGAAAAATGAAATTTATTATACTCAACGATTTGGTTTCAATATCTTGTAAAACGATATCTGCAATTACCGGCGATAAAGGTGAACCCATAGGGGTACCAAAAGTCTGTTTATAAATAATATTGTCAAAACTAAAATAGGTTGACGAAAGGACAAATGAAACGGCGATTATGAATTCATTAAGTGGGATCAATGTGTTGTTTTTAATATAATCCCATTTGTTCTTAATTCCGTCAATAGCTAAGTCAATTGGGACGTTCGTAAACAATAAAACAACATCGAGTGACATTATCATATCGGAGTCATTGAGTTTAGAAGAAGAAAGTTTTTTGTATAATTTAAAACTATTATCAATATTACTATTCGATGCAGGGATGCTATTAAAGATTAACTTATGCAGAAACGTGGCAAACGCATAAAGAGGGCTGTTGACAGAGGAAATAATAATTCTGAGTGGAGTATTTAATTTATGCGTTTTTGGAAGGCCGTATGCTTTGGGTAATAATTTGTCACTCGATCTTAAACAAAACAACTTACGTTGATCAATGTATCCTCTATTGCACCAACGTTTCAACAAAGTGTTCAAGTCAGATTCTATTTTTCTGACCGGGTCTGAAAACCTGTTGACGATATTATTTTAGCAGCTCCTTCTGAATCAATTGACAAAATTATTAAAGTTTTTCACAGTAGACTTCAATTTACCGTTGAACTAGAGGATAATCGTAACATAAATTTTTTAGTAATAATAAAAAACGGCAAATAATAAATTAAAAATTAAAAACGCAAAAAGACCGGTAAGCCGCTGTAATCCACTGG
>NW_018020964.1:98736-106116 GCF_002006095.1 Pseudomyrmex gracilis | reverse complement strand
TTTATTAAATTTCCATTATGGAAAGATGGATGTGAAAGGAGAACTGCTCTGTCTATTATGCCGTAAATAATACCTATTTTTTGATTCAATGGATGNTGCGAAAAGAAGTTTAAATAACGGCCCGAAAATGTTGGTTTGTGATACCAATTAAGTAACAATTTGTTGTTTATCACAAAAATTGAAGTNTCCAAGAAGTTAATCGATCTACCCTCCTCGATCTCAATGGTAAATTTTAACCTTGGATGGTAGGAATTGAAACAATTGAAAATGGGATCAATATGCTCTCTCGGAGCTGCCATTAAGATGTCATCAACATAACGGAAATAGAAAGGAGGAGTTATGTTTAGCGAATTCAGGCAATGAGTCTCAAGATCTTGTAAGACGATGTCGGCAATAATTGGCGAGAGAGGCGATCCCATGGGAGTTCCAAATGTTTGTTGGTAAGTAATACCATTGAAATCGAAGAAGGTTGAAGATAAGACAAATTCAAGGGCTCCAATGAAAGGATCCAACGGGATTTTGGTGAGATCCTTAATGCTATCCCACCTCCTCCTTACACCATCCAAAGCCAAGTCTAACGGAATGTTGGTGAACAGCGAGACAACATCAAGCGAAAACAATACGTCCGCATCACGCACATGCATACCTGACAAACCTCTATAGAGCTCGAAACTGTTACGGATGAAACTACGTGGTTGAGGTAAGTTTTTATATAAAAGTTTTTGTAAAAATGAAGCGAACTTATAAAGAGTGGTGTCCGTACAAGAAACGATAATCCTGAAAGGATTACCAGGTTTGTGGTTTGATTATTTATTTATATTTGCCACCTTCACCAGTGGATTACAGCGGCTTACCGGTCTTTTTGCGTTTTTAATTTTTAATAAATTTTTTAGATTTATCAATTCCTGTTTCTGACAGTTTTCTAAAAATAGACTGGCACCATAAAAAACTTCTTTCGGTAGATATCTTTCCTTTTTGTCACATCACCCATTGTGTCACAAGAGAGGTACAATCTACAGCTTGGTCGACAGAGCCTTATTATTATCTCATCCTGACTTGCATGAAAAAAACCTTAATATTTTGCATTATTACTTTGTTAAATAACGGTTATCCTCTTGACTTTATTTTTTATAACATTAACTCTAGAATTAAGAAATTGATTAATTCAAAGTTAAAATCAAAGTAGCATGAGGACGTTCGTGTCGATGACAATATCAAAAGAATTATTGTGTTTCCATACATCAAACACCTGTCTGAAAGTGTGAAGCGTGCCTTTCATAACACGGACGTTTTGTCTGGATACAGATGCTTTAATAAACTAAATTTAATTAAAGTTCACAAAGATAACACCCCTCATCTTTCGAATTCTAATGTCGTATGTAAAATAAATTGTAATGATTCTTGTGCGTCTTATGTTGGTTAAACTAAGAGACAATTAAAAACAAAATTGAAAGAGCATGTAAATAACATATCGAAAGACACAGCTCAGCTCTCCGTTGTTTCTCAACACCGCTTACAACTTAATCATTCTTTCGATTGGGATAATGTTAAGGTTTTAGACAGAGAACCGAATTTTTATAAAAGAATAATTTCTGAGACTATTTACATTAAGCGACAACATNAGAGTCTCAATTTAGTAACAGACANNGAATCTTTGAATAACGCTTACTNTGATCTTTTAAACAAGATNACTCTGTCTAAAACTTGAATCCAACGGTTTCTTCCATNCCCTCCAGTAAGATTATAAATANGTTTGTCTCTTGCCTTTGACTATCAGTTGACTCTTTACCGTTCAAGTGTAAGCTTCTTCTGACTTTTATATTTTATGTTTTGTGAGTATTGTGTACTTTGACTTCATCTTTTAATTTTACATTGTGACGACAGGAACATTACACGAGGTACGACCACCTGCCTTATATATAACACACCATGACATCTTAACTTTAACTTTTTGTACACTGCGACTGAGGAGGACATTAGTGAATGTCAAAATGTTTCGCACTTGCATAATATGTATTATATAATATATTACGTTTGAATATTATAATTTTATACTGTCATCACGTTTTTTGCTCGATATTGACCTTACTGAACGATATACTAATTTGTTTTTACATCACGAGCGTTTTAATATTTTTTATTTTAAAGAAAAGAATATTGGAAAAAGACAAACAGAAGAAGATGTATCTATGACAGACGAAACTTTATCATTCAAAGAGCGAAAGAAAGCAGCGGAAATTAATTTTGCTGCTAGTATTGCCGAACACAATATTTCGCTTTATACTGCGCCAGAAATTTTAAACTTCTTCCAAAAAATAAGAAAAGATGTCAATGTATTACAAAGCATGACAATGGGTCAAATGAAATGTCAAAATATTATTTCAAACGTGTTATGTCCGATTGAAACGGATCGTGTAGTCGACATTACTCAAAATACAAAATTTACTATTTTTAACAGAAATATGTAAGGCCGATACGAGCCATTCGCAGGATGTTTGTGCGGAAACTAAGCGTGTACATATATATATATATATATACATGTAACGAACTATACTTATAAATTTTTACAAGTATTTTTTGAATTGAAAATCTCAATTCTTTTCTTTACTATTTTTATTGATGAAACGTCAGATATTTCTTATCAGAAATGGATGACGTTTCTTGTTTGGTACGTTAATCTCGAAACATTAGATATTTCTTCGCAATTAGTCAAATTAATTAATATTGATGCAAAAGATTGCAGCGCGGAAAAATTAATGCGTTTAAATGTAAAATGTGGAAACTTCAAATTCCATTTTCAAATATTGTTGCCTTCTCGTGTGACAACGCGTCTTTCATGACGAGCAAATATTCGTCATTTAAAACAAAGTTTGAGACATTGTGCAAAAATTTATTAACATTTCCATGTCCTTGTCATGTCTCTGCGCTAATTGCTAATGCTGCACGTAGTAAGATTCCAGACTATTTCAAGAAATTCGTAAAGAAAGTAGCAAGTTTTATTAATAGTAGTCTTAAGCGATCTGCTATTTTCGAAGAATTTGGTGAATGTTTTGAAGAAACAAACACCAAAATTTTATAGTTGTGCGACACACGATGGCTTTCTCGACATTGATGTATTGAAAGAATTTTAAAATTTTGGGATACTATTTGTTGGGATCACGGGGAGTCGCAGGACTTGGTTGTCAAATGAGATTTCTTACAAAACTGATGAAGTTTATTAGGTATTACTTTACAACTGTTTGTACAATTATCGCACGCTATTTCTGACACGTTGCTATACTGCGGTAAACTCTCCGGATGGACTCGGAGCCACACAGTATTCAACAGCTACTCACGACCTGCCTGCCAATACTCGCGATCGATCTTTTAAAGGGATCGATCGCGAACTCAGCAACTTAGTAACTGCATGTGGGCCGCTGAAGACGCTGCGTAAACATTCTACTTAACAGCTACGCTAACCAAGCAGATTTTCTTTACAAGAGAATGCTGTTTGTTACTGTTTTAACAAATTCGGGTCACTTAAATAATGACGCGTTTCTTTCGTAATTACTCAATGGCCCGACCGAAATGACTCTGGATTTTACAACATATTAATAATTTTTTAACAGAAATAGTAGTAAGTAATAAAACGCAGACTAGACAAAATTTATTATCTGTGATGCACCTAACCTGATATAAAAGCATATTTATTATTTTTAAAACATATTTTACATTTCTTTAATTGTTTTACCGCATTTTCTCAAGCTCTCGAAACAAGCATACAAAAACTACAACCAAAATCACTCGAATTGATAAATATTATATGGAAACATTTTTTTAATCCAGAGCTTTTACGTAATATAAATAATAATTTTGATTTTTCCAGTAAAGAAAATCATAAATCTTTAAGCGAAGTAAACTTAGGAAGTAAGTGTGAAAAATATCTTGAAGCATTAATCGAACAAGAACACGCAAACGTAGTTGCAAATGTTAGAGAAAATTGTTTGCAATTTTACGTTACTGCTGCCCAAGATATTTGTAAAAAATTACCAATAAACGACATATTTTTATCAAAATTAAAAGTTTTTGAATCAAACATAGCTTTATATAATACTAATAAAGAAGCTTCTTTTAATGACGTTTCTTTTGTCGCCCAAATCTTCGGTGGGTTTGACGACAATAGTTTAAGAAAAGAATGGCTTGCTTTACATCAGAGTTTAACAGAAACAGAAAAATGGTATCTGTCAACATTAAATTTTGATGACATGTAGAAACAAATTTTCCAACGTACACATAAATATCCCAATTTAAAATCTCTTTTAAATCCCGTTAGATCGCTGCCAAATTCAAATGCTGATTCAGAAAGAATCTTTTCCTTCTTGCCAGATATAAAGACAAAAAAACAAAATAAACTTTTGTCTGTCACTGTTACTGCTACTTGCGTAATAAAATCAGTATTGAAAGCGAGAAGGAAAACAGCCGTACATATAAACATTAATGAAAACCTTTTTTCTCCAATGTCAGCAAACAATTTGTACTCTGCATGTCCTAAAAAACAGAAAAGTCATTTGAGATTATACGCTGCAGATGATACTGAAGATGCTAGTCTCTCTACGTCTAATATGTGTAATGCTGGGAATAGACTATGCGCGCATTCGCGATTCGCGATTCGTGATTCGCGATTATACAAACACACTTTTTGCGTGTATTCGCGTGACTACTACGTAGCTACGTAGCGCATCGCTACGAATCGCGAATCACGAATCGCGAATGCGCGCATAGTCTATTCCCAGCATAATACTAATGTTTAAATTATCAATTTTTCTGGCATTCTATATGTCAGAAATTCACATTTGTAAGTAATAAATATGTACATTATTAAAAATATATATATATACTATAAACATGTAACTTTATTACTTATAATACTATACCACTCTTAGTTTGTCTAGCATTGTAACGTATCATACATCTTCATCTATAAATACTAAATGTGTGTACGCCTTAGTTTGTATGGCATTCTATGTCAGCCAAATTTTTTAATATTTAATGTGTTTAAAATTTACATGCCTGGCATTCTCTATATATCCGACATTTACATATAAAAATAGTAAATGTGATAAAATCTTAATTTGTCTGAAAATCACTATACCCGACATTAACATCTCAAAATTATAAATATGTTTTAATTTTACTGTGTCTGGTATTCTATACATCTGATATTTACATTTAAAAATAGTTAATGTCTGAATCTTAGTTTGTATAGAATTCTAAATATCCGACATTAACATTTAAAAATAATAATTGTCTTTGAAACTTAGTTTGTCTGGAATTCTAAATATCCAACATTTACATTTAAAAATAATTAATGTCTTTGAATCTTAGTTTGTCTAGAATTCTAATTATCCGACATTTATATTTAAAAATAATTACTGTCTTTATATATTAGTTTGTCTAAAATTCTGAATATCCGACATTTACATTTAAAACTAATTAATGTCTTTGAATCTTAGTTTGTCTAGAATTCTAAATATACGACATTTACATTTCAAAATAATTAATGTGTAAAATCTTAATCTGTCTGGCATTCTATATATCCGACATCCATATTTAAAAACCTAACAGATGCAAACTAAAAGTTGGTAGAATAGGGCTACAAGCGAAGGTCCGCGTTAAAAACCCTAACGCGCTATTAGTGGCACCTCATGGGTAGTACGGAAGACCACTACTTTCTTCATAATATTACTTATCATTATTGCATAAACCTTGTATTATATACTTGTTGCGAAAATGTTTAATATTGTAACATGAAAGATCTCCGTAGCAAAGTTTATTTAATATTTTAAATTTATTTTCTATGGGAAAATGCATGACATTTCATGTATTTCGAAAAATTACATTGTTGTCAATTGATTCCACAAATTGCGATGTCACCAACATGGAAATCTCGATGTATGAAACGAGCGACAAACGTAGAACGTCGCGCGTCCACGTGTCTACAGTAAACACATCAAAGATTTTATTTTTGCTGCCGACCGACGTTATGATCTAATATGAGAATACCTGTATATTGGACAATTTGTAAAAATAAAACTTGAAAGCTTATATTAAATATCATAAAACATTAAACATCAATGTTTTTATTTAACTTATGTCTAAACAAAGTCAATCTTTACACACAATTTTTATGTAAAAGACGTACAATATTTATATATTACTACTTTTTTCCGACATTTCCAGTCTTGGAAAAAGTTTGTAATATTATAGATGATAGTAAAACCCGAGTAGAAAATGATTAAGGTTTGCCTGCATTTTGCTCCGGGCGCAATCAGGTAATGTCATGGCTTGCCTTATTTTGGAAAACCTGATCCGGTGCTGATAGTGTCTACATCAGGGTTACCGTATTATTTGATACGTGTGGCCCTTCTGTCAGCGCCGCAATGAGAGCTGCTCTATTAGCGCTTCATTGAGGAAATCCTTATGCGGTCCTGATTGAGTTTTTTCTAAAATTCTCTATTGAATTTGCGCATGTGTACCTTCTATTGAAATAAGAATCATCGAGAGTTAGAAAACTTCATTGTGAAATTGCAATTTTTATACTGTTGTGTGAAGTGAAATAAAAAATAATGGATTGTGCGGAAAAACTTAGAAAATTAACACAAATACGTGTTCAAAGATTTTGTGCGAGTCGGAAAAAAGGCACGTACACTACATTATTTGTAGTTTAAATAATGTAGGTAATTATTTGTAGGTTAAATTACTATTATATAGAAATGTATATATGTGTATATATATATCCCGATATCTGAACATATATATATATAGATTCAGATATCCGGATATTTTGAATCCGTTTAGATCTGAATATATATATATATATATATATTCAGAAAATCTAGGTTTGAAAATCTAAATTACCTAAAGATTATTTTCACGTCCAAGATGACGCAAAAGTATTATTTAGGACCAAGTAATGCGCTGTTTAGATTTTGCATCAATATTATTCATAGTTAACATTTACATACACGCACATATATATACATATACAGGGTCCGCCACTTAAATCCGGACAAAAATTTTTTTCTCGAAAAAGTTGTTTATTACAGAAAATATGAAACAACATAAATAGACTGCTTTATAGCTGGGTTAAGGGATCTTTTCTGAGACATTTTACTCAATGTATCCGCCCTGCGCCTCGATCACCGCTTCAATCCTATTCCGAAAGCGCGAGCATGCCGTCTGCAATTGCGCACGGTCCATTTTTATGAATGCCGCTTCAATAGCGGCTTGGAGAGAGGCTACATTAGGGTGTCTAGCTTTGTTACTATCCCTCTCGACTACGCCCCACACGTAGTAGTCGAGAGGATTCAGATCGGGACTACTCGGAGGCCAGAAATCCTT
>NW_018020964.1:88827-98391 GCF_002006095.1 Pseudomyrmex gracilis | reverse complement strand
CGGACACCTTCAATAACCGCCGCTCTTCGATTATATTCCGGCGTCTTCCTGAACGACTCGGCCATTTTAAGGTTATTAATGTCTTATCGACGTCTCTAACCTATCTTTAGGTCATACGGCACCTACTGTTGCATTCTAATATGATGGGAATGTCAAATTCAAATTTGTCCGGATTTAAGTGGCGGACCCTGTATATACTATACATAATACTTATGAGTATATACATTTATGAAACATTTGATTTTAGATGAGGATTATTCAATATCAAAACCAGCGACATCTACCGCTAGTCAAAACCGTTCATCAATAGAAAATTTGGATGAAAGTGAAAAAACCTCTGATAAATCTGGAAGTGCAAGTCAAGAAAACTGTTAGGCTAATAATTATCCACAAACCTTCTTCTTCTCCTTACAGTCTCCTAGGGGTTATAAAAATAATAAGGCTCGTAAAGAATCCGCCGTACTAAAGCCCGGTCAGAAACCTGCTATCAGGGCCATATGTAACACGACGTTACATTTTTGATCAGGGCGCTGTCAGGCTGCCTTAACAAGACCTTATCAAGCAACAGGACAAAACCTAAAGCGCCCTTCTTAGAGCCGTGTTTGATTTTCTACTCGGGAACATTTCAAGATACATTATATTTTTTTAGGAATTATTACATATGAGGTAACAGAAAGACTTCAAAAGTTTTTTGAATATTGGAAGTTATTAGTGTTCTTTATTTTATACATTTTTGTTGTGTAAATTATAACAAGAATCTACATTTTTCAGACATATAATCTCAAAATATTTAATTCATATTATACAAAATTCAATTAATTAATACATTATATTCATATGAATTAAATACTTTAAAATTATGCAACTGTAAAATGTAGATTCTTCTCGTGTGATTTACAAATTAAAAATATAGAAAAATAATGAATTCTAATTCTATAGTTTCTATATATATTTAATGTTTTTCAATAATCTACAAATAATATAAAAACTTTAAGATTATTGCAGTTAATTTCTAATAAGAATTAATAAAAATGTAATAATAAATGCATTTTGAGAAGTTTAACTCATCTTTATTAATAATATTATCTACTTTTTCCAAGATTGTAAGTCATGGAAAAGCATTTTGCGTTGTTATATTGTTATACGCTACAAGCGCGCAACGAAACATTGCTTTCTAGCCTCAGTGTCTCGCGTAGCGGGCTTGGTGGAAGCGAGGCAGAACATAGTATGTCTGAGCTCTTTCACAAGCCAAACAGCCGTGAAAGACGTGACGTCACGCACACGGACGGCGGTTCTCGCTGTGTGCGTGCCCGCACCACCTCGGTGCTCTTGGTGCTGGTCGGCTCGATCTAGCAACACTGACCAAACCCCGTCTATCCGGCAATAGCCTAAGTAGTAACGGTGCTTATTTACATAAGGATTTAAAATATTAAAAATACTAACAGTGATGTTAATAACAAACGCCCAGGATCAAACATAGTAATAATGCCAATGTATACTCAAATTCACACCGAATTTTATCACACGTCCAGTTATTTAATTCGACTTGCGTAAGAGTATTTTTGGATAAACCTAAATGTTAATACTTTGAATAAAAATGATTTATATGCTCTGTTACGTCCTGGCCCATGGATACGGTCGGGCTGTGGTGTGACGCAACAGTAAACGCGTCGTTTTCCATATCTCTCTTTACAGTGGACACGGAAGTCCCGCTGTAAGAGAGTCGAGCGAGTTTGTTTATGTTCGTCGACAGGTCAACGGCGTACGCCGATCTTACTCTGTTTAACGAACACTCGCTCGTTGGTCCCTTTTTAGGTCTGAGACGCAAATCTCATTTACCAAGGACGGGATTTGCCGATTTTAACAAAAAAGTGAGAGTGGGTTATACGGAAAAAAGGATAACAGAAAATAACTTTTTAGATTGATTCCACATATTATAAAGTATTTATATTAATTAAAAAATCAAAATCAATGAATTAATAACAGACATGCAGAAATTACTACAATAAAGGAGCGTATAATCGTTTCGTACAATGTAATCTACACGCTAAAACGCGAGTGTGAGAGAGAAAGAGAATGCGAGTTCTTTAGTGTAGCCAGCCTCTTAACCCATGTTTATACAACTTAAATCATCTTAGAGATTTGTATCTGGATAAATTCGGTTTTGTTTCATTTCTTAGGTCTCAATGGAAATAACGATAGGAATAAATTTGGATGTGTCATGATTCTAAGATTGGTATTCGGAGATAAGCGAGTTTTGTTTGTTTCCGTGATTTAGAAAGAAAAAAGAAATAATTCGGACGCCACCCGAGACGGCTATATACCGCGAGTAGCCCTTCCGAAAATTTCGGCTGCCACCCAAGACGGTTACACACCGCGAGTAGCCCTTCCGANGCTGCCACCCAAGACGGTTACACACCGCGAGTAGCCCTTCCGAAAATTTTGGCTGCCACCCAAGACGGTTACACACCGCGAGTAGCCCTTCCGAATTTTTCTAGATTTGTTTAATTTGTTCGTTCTCGATATCTCAAAAAATCAATCGCGATGTCAGTTTTTTTTTGGTTTCGCGAGAAGTGGAACCTCTATATATATAATAGTGTGAACTTAATACTTGCTGCTACTGGTGGTGTGATTTCCTTCACCCCCTTCGGCCCGTACGGCTGGCTAGGTAGTTCGGTGGATTCTCGGCACACTGGTTGCATTTGCACTTATAACTTGTATGCGTCGCGACTTTGCTGCGGCACTCCCGGCAGAATCAATAAGTTTTTCTGGATACGCGGCGCGATTCTTTCTGAGCTTCCGATTCCGAGAGCCCTGGCTTATATATTGTTTTAGTAAGCGAGGACTTTCCCAATCGGGAACTCAGTTGAACTTTGCTGGTTCCTATTTGTTAATTAGTCGGTCGGGCGACTTGCGAGATCGCCAATCGGCGACAATCTCTTGCTTCGGTCGCCTCGTCCGATTTTTCGAGGAAGGAAAAAGGGAGAGTGTTGTCCTTTCGACCATGCCGCATAGACCCCCTGTTGTTTGTTTGTAATAAAAATGCCGGAGTTACTATTTGCGCCGGTCGCTCTAATTTTTATGACCAGCGTTTTCATGACCCGGAGATATCCGGGTTTGTTTGGAAAGCTGCTCGAATGTTTAGACAATAATAAAAGTTTCTGTTCGCTATCGTCTACGAAAACATTTTGGAGATCGTTGCTAGGCTCGGTTTATTGTTTTCGGGCGTCGACACGATTTCTATTTGCGCGTCTATCGCGTCGAAGTCCGAGTCCGTTCGTGTTATTAATTGAGAAAAAACGGAATTTATTGTATGTCGGCGCGTCACGTTGCAAGAAAAAGGGGCCCGTGAAGTCCCTAAGACGTAACAGCTCATAAGAATGAAAACGGCTTCAACTAATTAAACTTTGAACTTCTATCCTGAAAATTCTTTCCTGTAATCTCATCACGTGATCACCAGGTCCTGTCCCATGTAAATTAGATTCGTTTCTAAGACCTAAAAGAAGACCGACGAGTGAGAAGACGTTAGACAAGTAATATCGGCAAGTCCGTTGACTTGACTACGTCGTTGAACAGTCTCGCTCGACTTGCATGCTTGCCTTATCTCATTAGGTCAGTGTGCCGGGATATAATACACAAAAGTGTCGTGTGTCAAGTTGCGTTCCTTTGTTAGGACCCGATCGTAACCGTAGGTCAGGACGTAACAGACATTTACTTCTAAAAATAATAAATATCTTTAAATCTTAGTGTGTCTCGCATTCTTTATATCCGACATTTACATATAAAAATAATAAATGTGTTAAAATCTTACAATGTCTAGAAATCTCTATATCCGACATTTATACAGTGCATTTAAAAGTTCCGGGACTAATTTTTTTTAAGAAGAAAAACAAGAGGTATGTAAAATTGGTTTATTCAACTTTCAACATACCCCCCTCCTCTCTCTATACAAATTTTTGATTGTTTGTAGAGTCGTTGGAAGGCTTTAGAAAAAGCCTCTTCTGGAATTCCCCTGATGACACGAGTCACATTCCTTTGGATGTCCGTAACAAAACGCTCTCTCTTCGTCATCGTTTTTAATTTTGGGAACAAAAAAAGTCCGCAGAAGCCAAATCTGGCGAATACGGAGGGTGGTTGATATCTGTGACCTCTTTTTTGGCTAAAAACTGCGACACAATATTGACGTGTGCGCCGGTGTGCGTTGTCATGCAAAAGGAACCAATCGCCGGACCGGTACTGTTCCGGCCGCACAAGCCTTATTTGTTTCAATAATCTGTCGAGGACACAATATACAAAGATGTTTTTTCGGGTTTGAACCGAGTTAGTGTCATTTTTATACCGACGTTTTGTGAACATTACAGTTCACTTTATCAGAGTATAAAGAGTAGTTTATAAAAAGCAGTCTGATACTGTCGAGGACATCTTTGTAGAAGGCAGTATTCACTGTTTGGCCCCGGAGGAACGAATTCATTATGGATAATGCCATGAGAATCGAAAAAGAGATGAGCATTGTCTTGAATTTGGATTTCACCGCGCGGATTTTCACCGGCCGCCCTTTACCATGACTCTGCCATTCCATAGTTTGGAAAATCTTCTTACTTCGACTTAAACATTCATTACCATATGCGATTCGCAACATTTCAAATGTTTCCGAAGCGGATTTCTTCAATTTAAAACAAAATTTAATTGCAGCACGTTGCTCAATCGTAAAGATCGTGACACGCGTAATCGAACACACACACTTTTCCGACACTTCGCACTCGCTACTGAATCGAGATAGCCCTTAGAAACTTTTACAATAGCTAAAGGAAGAGTGAAAAAAAAGTTCCGCAATGGAAACACAGATAGCGCCACTTTTTGATTTTATACAACAATCAGTCCCGGAACTTTTTGAACGCGCTGTGTACATCTAAAAATAATAAATGTCTTTAAATCTTACTATGTCTGGCATTCTCCATATTCGACATTTAGATATACAAATAATGTGTAAAATTATTTTATTAATGTGTAAACTTATTTTATAATTGTGTATTTTCTTAATATGTCTGGCATTCTAAATATCCGACGTCCATATTTATAAACTTAACAGATGCAAAATAAAATGTGGTTGAATAGGGCTACAGGCGAAGGTCCACGTTAAAAAACTTAATGCGCTATTAGTGGCACCTCTTGAGTAGTGCGGAAAACCACTTTTTCATAATATTACCTATCATTATTGCAAAACAAACCTTATATATTATATAATTTTCGCAAAATTATTTAATATTGTAAGAGAAAAGATCTCTGTAGCACAGGTTATGTAATAGTTTTAGTACTTAATTATATCTAATTTGTGGTAACTAATAAATGAATGATAAGTCGTTGAGAGCCGTTCGCTGGATGTTATGCGGGAAATATATCTATATATATATATATATTTGTGCGTGTGTACACATATATAATTGAATTCACGTTTTTTCACGTGAGTTCTGTGGATTGTACTTACAATTCTAATAATCATATAGGATGCTTAATTTGCATTTCGTATATGAAGAACCCCGAATATTCCCCCAACGGCTCTCAACGACTCAGGTCTAAAATCAGAAATACACGAGTGAGAGTGCAACGGAGTAAGAGCGACATATGACTGTTGATCTGTCCGCCGGACCCGACACATTTCGCAGTGTCACCAACTTAGGGGTTTTCCCCCTAAATTTAGGGGAAAATTATGTAAAAAGGAGTTTTTTGGGGGAGTAAGTTTTTTAGGGGTATTTTTGGGGGCATAAAATTTACTTCTTTTCTTCAATGAAAATGCATCACATTTCCATCCAACTAATGAACCGTGATGTAAAATTCATATGTATATTAGATGGCGTTGTATTGCTTTGACGATTTTTGTTTTCACTTCTCACTTTCACTTTTAACTACAAGAATGTGTGACAGTGCCCACAGCTTATAATTACTTCCCGGTGCCCGATTTGTTCGTTTGATCGATTGATTAAGTTATCCATATGCATATGTGGTTATTTTACTTTCATAAGCTGGTTATTTGTTATGAAGTGTTTATATTTTATGCAAACAAGTTAAATGTGAGTTACTTTTTTGGCAAATTGCATAATTGCATTATGTCAAAAGAAAAACCTAAAAAATATACACAAAAATATACTAAATCATGGGAAACCGATNCCGAACTTAAAGGTATGTAAAACTATATTTATTATTTTTGTTGTATTTTAGGAACTAANTAAACTTTTTTTAACAAGCAAATATCTATTACACAGGATATNCTTCAAAGTTCAAAGCGGGCAGGGTGATCAAAATATTAAAGAAAGGTAATTTATGTATCATTCGTTTCCACCATTCGTGGAATAAGTTGAGAGTGGGTTTCGTGGTGCTCTACATTATTAGCATTAATGTATAAGATACATTGGTGATGGTCAAATTATTAGTATTAGGTTTAAATTAGGGTTAGCAATATTTTTCCATGGCATGAATAAGTTTGTTTTTTTTTCTTTTATCTCAAATTCTCATTATTACTAACAATGGGTCATAATTGAATATGATTTTACAATGTTCTATTGTTAATGAATAATATGATGACAAATTTATTAGGGCTTGTCATTATGTTGTATTATATACTTATTACATATAAAAATTTGAGATATCCAAGCTATAAATGATATTTTTATTTACAGATTGGCTTTCATCTGATCCAACTGAGCAAAGTTCTGCAATTTGTAAGTATTGTCGGATAACTTTGAAAGCCCATAAAAAGGATCTACTGAAACATGCAAAGACTGAGAAACATAAAAANGCTGTAGCACTGGACAGGTCAGCTAAGTCATGCCAACCATTAACATCAATTTACAAACCAGTGATGTCGGATAAAATAAAAATAGCCGAATTGAAAATTGCTGCATTTATTGCAGAACATAGTTCACTCAAGACTGTAGATCATATGATCGATATATTGCCTCAGTTAGATTCTTNAGAAACAATATTGAATCTAAAACTTCATCGTACTAAATGTTCCATGCTAATTAAAAATGTACTTAGCCCATGTATGCTCAAAGAATTAATAGAGGAGATAGGAGATTCTCCATACTCAATAATAATAGATGAGAGTACTGATCTTTCAACGCAAAAGGTACTATGTATCATGCTACGATTTTTTTCTCTGAAGAAGAGGCAAGTTATAACAACTTTTTATAGATTACTAAAATTAGTTGATTGTGATGCAAAAAGTATGNTCACTGCTATTAAATCGCAATTTGATAATGATGGTTTAAAAGTCCAAAATATGGTAGGAATTGGTGCTGACGGAGCAAGTGTAATGATTGGTAAATATAACTCCGTCACTGCTTTATTTAAACACGAACTAGATGATCTAATCGTGACGAAGTGTGTTTGCCACTCACTNCACTTATGTGCTGAAAAAGCAGCTGAGACACTACCTCGCCAGCTAGAATTTTTAGTGAGAGAAGCACATAATTGGTTTTCTTATAGTCCGAAACGTTTGGAAAAATACAGAGGCTTATATGAAACCATGACAGGTAATCGAAATCCTAAAAAAATTCAAGGTCTCAGTGGAACGCGTTGGCTCGCACGATACGAAGCTATCAACACTATATTGGATCAGTGGGATGAATTGCAGTTACTATTTTCTATTGCCAAAGATGAAGATAAATGTTACATGGCTGGACAATTGCATGATATAATGAAAAGATTACCTTATAAAGCATTTTTGATTTTTTAAAAATGTGAATTGAAAGCTGTGACTCAATTGAATTTACTTTTTCAAAGTGATCATGTTGAACCCACAAAATTGCTTGAAGATTTGTTTCTGATGTATAAAAATTTACTTCAAAAACTTGTGGTACCATCTCAGTTGCAGAAACTAAATGACAATGAACTAGCCGATTTTGATTTTAAATCTCATCTAATGCATACATCATCTCTGTATTTTGGCTACGAGTTCCAGTGCTTTGTTCAAAAACTTGATGAGAGAGAGAGAGACAGACCTAATAGATATAAGGCAAAGATGCAAGAATTTTCTTTGTTCTTTGGCTGAACAGATACAAAGACGATTGCCAGACAATTTATCGGTTCTGAAAATGATGGCTGATCTTCATCCTAAAGTTGCCACATCTCAAGTAAAACCAAGTCTGAGCAACATTTTAACAAAATTTCATCGAACTGATCTATATGGCAATAAAAATGATATAGAGTCAGAATGGAATCAATTGCAAAATAAGTCGTGGACTAAAATTGGCAATTCAGTTGAATTTTATTCAGAAGTTTATGACGATTGTGATGCTGCTGGACAGAAACGATTTGGAAACATAGCAAAGTTTGCTATGGCTCTGCTCACATTACCCATTTCAAATGCTAGTGTAGAACGTGGTTTTTCAATTTATAACATCATTAAAAACAAATTAAGAAATCGACTGTCAATTGATATGCTCCAGAGTATAATGATGGTAAGATTCAGCTTATTAAGAAACTACGGATCATGTGTTAAGTTCAATCCTTCTTCTAGCATGCTTAAAATGTTCAATGTAAATATGTACGACTTCAAAAATATACCAAAATCTAGCTGCAATACCGACAGTAACATTCCAGATGATGGCGAAACATTTTTTGAAGTTTTAAATATATTTTAAAAGTGAAATGTTTGAATATGTTGGATCTTAAATGTACTAAATAGTCAAATAAATGCTTCTAAGTAAAATTTTATGGATTTTTTATTAAAAATATGAAAACTAAAGTCTTTTTTGTTTTGTAATAAAATATAAATTCCAATGATTTCTATATTTAACAATTGTAATTTGATAGTTAATAAGGTATAATTCATAAATAAAATTGTTTCAGACTAATAAAGATAAACCACTAACAAAATTTAAAATTTACGGTTAATTACAGTAAATTATGAATGCAATATACTTTTAATTTTATTTTCTCTATAAAAAAAAATTTAGGGGTTTTTAGATGAAATTTAGGGGGATTTTAATTTGTTTTAGGCGGAAAATTTTGTAGTAGTTGGTGACACTGACATTTCGCTCGGCTCTCGCATACACACGCCCGTTTATTGTGTGTATCCCGAGATAAAGGAAATTTGACTGGTGTTACGATCCGTTTATGCCCGACCGTTTCTAGGGACCAGGACATAACAGTGACATACGTCATAAATAAATTAAAACTGTCTATTAGAACTTACTGATTTTGAGTAGACAACTTTCCACACTTGTAAAATTATGACACGTAATTGACATATATATGATTCTAATTAAACCGGGAAAATATACTTTACCATCTGAGAGGTTGTCACACCCCCGATAGCCATATGATGGCACCGTGATGCCACTGCGACCGCACGCTGTGGCGCACGCGTGACAGCACGAATATGTCTAGGTACGTCCGCGCTATGTCGTTACCGTGACAGCACGTCGTGCCATCGCACTGCGTGCGGTCACAGTGCTTTCACAGTGTTATCATAGTGCTTTCACTGTGGCATCACTGTGCGATCAAAGTGGCGTTATGTGTGGCTTTTGGAATATGCAGGAATTGTGAGGTTAGGTTAGGTTA
>NW_018020964.1:83006-84997 GCF_002006095.1 Pseudomyrmex gracilis | reverse complement strand
CACTTATGTGCTGAAAAAGCAGCTGAGACACTACCTCGCCAGCTAGAATTTTTAGTGAGAGAAGCACATAATTGGTTTTCTTATAGTCCGAAACGTTTNGAAAAATACAGAGGCTTATATGAAACCATGACAGGTAATCGAAATCCTAAAAAAATTCAAGGTCTCAGTGGAACGCGTTGGCTCGCACGATACGAAGCTATCAACACTATATTGGATCAGTGGGATGAATTGCAGTTACTATTTTCTATTGCCAAAGATGAAGATAAATGTTACATGGCTGGACAATTGCATGATATAATGAAAAGATTACCTTATAAAGCATTTTTGATTTTTTTAAAATGTGAATTGAAAACTGTGACTCAATTGAATTTACTTTTTCAAAGTGATCATGTTGAACCCACAAAATTGTTTGAAGATTTGTTTCTGATGTATAAAAATTTACTTCAAAAACTTGTGGTACCATCTCAGTTGCAGAAACTAAATGACAATGAACTAGCCGATTTTGATTTTAAATCTCATCTAATGCATACATCATCTCTGTATTTTGGCTACGAGTTCCAGTGCTTTGTTCAAAAACTTGATGAGAGAGAGAGAGACAGACCTAATAGATATAAGGCAAAGATGCAAGAATTTTCTTTGTTCTTTGGCTGAACAGATACAAAGACGATTGCCAGACAATTTATCGGTTCTGAAAATGATGGCTGATCTTCATCCTAAAGTTGCCACATCTCAAGTAAAGCCAAGTCTGAGCAACATTTTAACAAAATTTCATCGAACTGATCTATATGGCAATAAAAATGATATAGAGTCAGAATGGAATCAATTGCAAAATAAGTCGTGGACTAAAATTGTCAATTCAGTTGAATTTTATTCAGAAGTTTATGACGATTGTGATGCTGCTGGACAGAAACGATTTGGAAACATAGCAAAGTTTGCTATGGCTCTGCTCACATTACCCATTTCAAATGCTAGTGTAGAACGTGGTTTTTCGATCTATAGCATCATTAAAAACAAATTAAGAAATCGACTGTCAATTGATATGCTCCAGAGTATAATGATGGTAAGATTCAGCTTATTAAGAAACTACGGATCATGTGTTAAGTTCAATCCTTCCTCTAGCATGCTTAAAATGTTCAATGTAAATATGTACGACTTCAAAAATATACCAAAATCTAGCTGCAATACTGACAGTAACATTCCAGATGATGGCGAAACATTTTTTGAAGTTTTAAATATATTTTAAAAGTAAAATGTTTGAATATGTTGGATCTTTTAAATGTACTAAATAATCAAATAAATGCTTCTAAGTAAAATTTTATGGATTTCTGATTAAAAATATGAAAATTAAAGTCTTTTTTGTTTTGTAATAAAATATAAATTCCAATGATTTCTATATGTAACAATTGTAATTTGATAGTTGATAAGGTATAATTCATAAATAAAATTGTTTCAGACTAATAAAGATAAACCACTAACAAAATTTAAAATTTACGGTTAATTACAGTAAATTATGAATGCAATATACTTTTAATCTTATTTTCTCTGTAAAAAAAAATTTAGGGGTTTTTAGATGAAATTTAGGGGGATTTTAATTTGTTTTAGGGGGAAAATTTTGTAGTAGTTGGTAACACTGTCAGAGAGTTCCAGGTTTCAGGTGCGAATCCAGTCGAGATGAGATCTACTTTGTGATATCACTTTTTTTGTAAAACGGNTTTTTAGAGAAAGAATGTTTTGTACTATATAAATGTTGTAATTAAAACTCTACTTAGAAAAAACAAAAATCTATGATTTGATACTAGCGTTTCTTACAACAAACCAACAAATTATATGTACTCTTTCTTAAAAACTAATATCAATATAGAAAACTGTTTAATTTGTGCAACTTTGGTGTAAGTTTGAGATGTATTCTTCTGCTATCTTCACAAAAGATAAGGTATTTTGATAACAAGTCATACTGCTTAAATCAAATTATTTTAGCTATCTCACAAAAA
>NW_018020964.1:73681-81423 GCF_002006095.1 Pseudomyrmex gracilis | reverse complement strand
TGTGTTGAACGCGGCCGTTCACAACACATGCCACGGCGGTTCCGACGCATTTTCATTGCAGTGCGGTTACGGTGCATTTTCATCGCAGTGCGAGCACGGCGCTGTGATTCACCACGTGCGCTCTCTGTGCGGTAATGATGGCATTTTCCATGCAGTGATTGCACAGAGATGCCACTGTGAACGCACGCCGTGACTGCACGGTGTGCCTTCGCGTGCGATTGCACGTTTTGCTATCGGGGACTTTAGAGTGCACTTCTTATAAAAAACAAATATATGTCGATTGTGACATTTTTACAAGTGTGCAAAGTTGTCCCATTAAAATCAGTGAGTTCCGATCGGCAGTTTTGATTTATTTGTGACGTATCTCATGATAACAATACTATTTTCACAGTCAACTTATTAACTTTGACCTAGCGTACTTTTGAAACAACAAGTAGGCTTAATCTAAAATTTTTCTGCGATCCATGCCTCATTATAAGCTATATTTAGCACATTATTTAGTTTAAAATTTGAAGATCCCGAAACAGACGATTTTTATGGTCACTCTTTAAAGTACATGGTGTTACCCTATGGGATTCTTCAGGATGCCGCGAGGGAGGGAAACGACGAGAAGAAATGATTTTGTCTTGTGGAACTGTTCTGTTTTTGCCTTTCTTTATTTGTCTTAACGGAATTACAATCTTGTTGTTTTAATTCTTGACTCGATGTTGTATTATTTTCACCCACACTATCACACGCGTATAAGTAACGATACTTTGCTGAGCAGAGCCTTCGGCGGCAACACTTCTCGGACCGATTCTTTCTGTTTCCGCCCGGACACCGGCTTATATCCCCGAGTCAATCACTCTGTGATTGGCCGAGGAAAACCAGGCGACACTTGGCCTTCGAAAGGTGCAATGGAAACCATTGCATTTTTTCGGCTGCACGTGCGACCTTCGACCGGTGCGTCCTTGTGCACGCGGTCGCATATTGCCCCGCGACTGCTGACTGGACATCCGCGCCGGATTCCAGTCCCCCGTTTAAAGTAACACTAAACCCAGTAACCAAACCCCGAATTTAACCGATATTGCTTATCATATAACACGTAACACATGACTTAATATATACATAACATATAATTTATAAAAATGATTTGTAAATATTTTGTGCCAAGTTTTAAAAAAGTTTATTTAAAAAAGGGGAATTATTTAGAAAGCGGACTTCCTCACCGATTTCAATGATCTTGAAATATGTTGTTAAAGACGTTATTCTGAACAACTTTTCCCTATACATGTTGCCGCCGATCGGCTTTAGTTTTTGAGTTATGAACAAAAAAAGTTTCATAATTGAATACTTGTTTTGGTAAATATGTACAAAAGGTCACCCAAATGAGCTTGACATATTTTGTCAAGGACACCTTCCTGAGTAACAATCAAAAGGTTTTAGCCGTCGATCGTTGTTTATTAAAAAGTTAATACCAAAAAAAGTTTTATAAATAAACTCTTATTTTTCGATTCCATGTACATTTTTTTTGTGTTGTAAGTGTTAGGCAGGGGAGCTACGCCCCCTTCGCGTTTTGCGTGTATATTACCTTGTGTTTATATTGAAATATTTTTTCTGAATCCAATATTCCACAATAATAAATTATGTCTAAAACATACAGGTTTGGACAACGATGCTTTATTAATGAAACTTTTTTTGGTAATTTTGACATGAAGCAAATGTAATCCGAAGTCGTATTCGTTACTTAAATTCTTCAATTTTTTTTGACGGAGGGAGCAAGGGGGAAGAGCAAAGCCCCTCCTCTTGCGAGAGGCGTAGCCCCCCTGCCTAAACATATCATACAAAGAACATATTAACTTAAGAAATCGACACACTGTTAGAAAATTAGTATTCAAGTATGAAAATTTTTTTGTTTATAACTCAAAAACTAAAGCCCCCCGGCGGTAACATGTATAGAGAAAAGTTGTTTAGAATAACGTTCTTAACAATATATTTCAAGCTCATTGAAATCGGTGAGGAAATCCGTTTTTAAAATAATTACCAAAAAAAGTTATATTGGAGGTGTTACCGGCGCAAAATCACTATGCCGCAAAGAACATTGTTAAAGCGATCTGTACTATCAGAGATGTTGACGGCGCAAATAACGCGAACTATCGTGCCTCTTGATTCTCTCTTTCTCTCTCTTATTTACATTTTCTGTCTTTTTTTTTCTTCTTCCAACGCGATCGTATATGTATGACATTTGGTAGCAAGCATACGATCATGCACACAATTTAGTCCCACGACGATAATGATAATGATGTCTGAAAACGTGAATTTTTCACTTTGATTTACTTCAAAACTTTATCGTTGTATATTTCCAAATCAGAAGCACAAACAAACAATCGCAACAACACTTTTTTGTTTACTGTTTTGTTCTGAAGCTTTTAAGAGTAAAACAAAATTGATCAGTTCAGTCGTTCTTAAACTCTTGCTCCGAGAAAATTTCCCCACTTCTCAATTGCATGAATTTCGCGTATAAAAGGCACAGTGTGTTCGTGCAGTTTAAGCGCCATTTTGTTGCGCGTGAACTTGGTGCGAGGCGATACCGTGCCTCTTGATATTTTGAAGCGCACGTAAGATATGTTCATCTGTGAGCTTTGATGCAACCGCGCTTAGTTTTTTTTGCAGTAAATAGTACTATTGCGACGTGATGGTTTTGCGCCGGCAAAACCTCCGATATAACTTTTGTTTAATAAACTGTTTTGAAACTGGCAAGAAATAATTATACCCTATACCCTATACCCTAACCTTTTAATTTATGATAAAAAAGTAATTCAGAAAACGGATAAAACAATTTTTTTGGGCCGGCAACACTTCCAATATAAGAGTTTTTAATAAATTGTTTTTATCTTGGCACAAAATAATTACAAAGTGTATACTTTGTAGTTATTTTAAATTTAAGAAGTAGAAAACTAATTCAAAAAACAAAATAAATATTGCAGAAAAATCAGACTCTGGCAATACCTTTGACCGTGGTGAGCGCAGGGCAGTTTATCGCGGCGTGATTGTTTCGCGCTGGAAAAAACTCTGATATAACTGTTTTTACTAAATTGTTTTGATACTTGGCACAAAGTAGCTAAAAATTACTTAAATATACTGTAACTATGAAGTAAATAATTTTAAAAGATTAATAACTTAAAACTTGATTTAATACTACAAAAACTTCTTTCTCTATAAAACTTGTTTATAAAATTAAATAATACTACAAAATACAAAATGTGTGATATTTCAAAAAAATTACCTTTTCAAAAAAAGGTACAAACATACGCCAAGTACACGCACAACACGTATTGTATTTAAAAAACGGATAAAGAACGTCTTTTTGCACCGTCAACACTTCCGATATATATTCTTTTTAATCAAAAATCTGCGCTTTAAAACTTGATATAAGATACCTCTAAAATATATAATCTTAACTTTGTGAAGTAAAAATCAAGTTAATAAATTAAACGTTAATAAATTAAAAATTGATTTAATACTACAAAAACTTTTCCTACTACAAAACGTTTTTTCTTAAAAAATATGTAACGCAAAACAACTTGGCGCGGCTGCACTTCAAATATTGAACTAAAATGCGTTTATCAGACACGTGTATAAGTCTGATATAATTACTCAAACCTTATTACCAATAACAATTTTCATTTTATTATAATTTTATAATAAAATTGTAAGTCTAATATACCATTTATACTTCTAATATTTAACCAAAGTATTATAATATTATATTATCTACAGCGAGTATATATTACGGTAACATATGGATATAATAAGAGGAAGACAGAAATTGTAATAAACAAACATTGTAGAAAAAGTTGTCAAACGTTGGAAAAACAAAAGTACATAAATAACATTCACAAAAAGAGTAATAAAATAAAAACTACGATTTTTTAAAAGTGAAACATAAAAGAATATCGTAAAAAAAATATATATGTCTTTGTTACGTCTTGGTCCATGGATACGGTCAGGCTGTAGTATGACGTAACAGTAACCGCGTCGTTTTCCATATCTCTATTTACAGTGGACACAGAAGTCCCGCTGTGAGAGAGTCGAGAGAGTTTGTTTATATTCGTCGACGTGTCAACGGCGTACGCCGATCTTACTCTGTTTATCAAACACTCACTTGTTGGTCCCTTTTTAGGTCTGAAACGCAAGTCTCATTTACCAAGGACGAGACCTAGCGATTTTAACGAGGAAGTGAGAGTGGGTTGTACGGAGAGAAGGATAACAAAGAATAATTCTTTAGTTTGATTCCACACATTACAAAGTAGTTATATTTATTACAAAAAAGACAAATCGAAATCTTAGCAAATTACTAACATACATACAGGTGTGTTGAAACTAATACAATGATGGGCGCATAATCGTTATGTACCAAGTAATCTACAAGCAAGTGTGAGAGAGAGAGGAATACGAGTTGTTTAGTGCAGCCAGCCTCTTTAACCCATGTTTACGCAACTTAGATCATCTTAGAAATGTATTTTCTTGTCAATTGACAAATTTGGTTTTATTTCATTTTTTAAGTTCCGATAGATTTAATGATAAGAATAAATTTGAATGTGTCATGATTCTAAGACTGGTATTCGGAAATAAGCGGACTTTGTTTCCGTGATTTTTTTTTAGGGAGAAAAAAGAATTCATTCGGACGCCACCCGAGACGGCTATACACCGCGAGTAGCCCTTCTGAAAAGATTCGGATGCCACCCGAGACGGCTATATACCGCGAGTAGCCATTCCAATAATTCGGACGCCACCCGGAACGGCTATGCACCGTGAGTAGCTCTTTCGAAAAATTCGGATGCCATCCGAAACGATTGTGCACCGTGAGTAGCCCTTCCGATTAAACCGAATTTTTGAGTATATCGATGTATTTGCTTATTTTGACCGTTTTCTCGATTTCTCCGAAAATCAGTCGCAAAGTCGGGAGGTAAGTGCGCGAACAGTGAAACCTCCGAATGAAAATAATTACAATGTGGACTTACTATTTGCTGCAGACCAGTGATGTTGATTAATAAAAGGTTCTAGGCTGTTGCGGCGCAGTAGTTCACTTTGGGATCTCACATTCTGCACTCGCTGTCACTCACTCACTCGCTGTGGTACTTCTAAAATCTGCGGCTCTATCTGCCTCTGATCCTGAGAGTCCCGGCTTATATACAATTTTGAATAAGCGAAGACTCTCCCACTCGGAAAACTCAGTCGAGCTTCGCCAGTTTCCATTTGTTAGTTAGTGGTCGGGTAAACTTCGTGAGATTGCCAATCGGCGACGATCTCTCGTCTCGGTTGGCTTGTCCGATTTTCCGGAGAAGGGAAAAGGGGAAATGAGAGAGTATTGGTTTTTTTGATGACGCCACATACACCTTTTGCTATTTATATTATATTATACAATATAACCACAGTTGCTGCATAATAATTTTAGCTATTATAAGTATTGGCCCTAAAAAACCCAATGGATCATAGACTTGCGAAATTTCCGATAACACAGTGCGCTTTGTAACCTTATTGCAATTTGTATCCTTTACGTTGTATTGCAAGAAATCTGTTTTGTTGTGCAGCAGTTTTTAAAATAGAGTTAAGTAAAGTGAGGCCATTGAGCAATGTGATGAGACATCNCTGACATTGCTCAATGACCTGGTTAGGTTGCAGGGCAACAGCAGTTCTAGGAAGAACTGCTGGTTGCCACAGGGTGCGACACATTGCAGCATTGTCCGAAGTGCAGCGCGGCATGTGTCGACACCGGTAACTAGCACGGCCGTTGCTAGAACTGGTGGGCCTGTTGAATTGGCACGATCGATTTACTATAAATCGATCGCGCGGATAAAGCAGGGCAGAGATCGTGATCTGACTACTAACTCACTGTGAGGCTCCGCAAGCCGGAGAGTGTACCGCAGTGAGTAACAAACAGTTGTGTAACAAAAAGAACATCTAAAGAGCAATAAAAGATATTTAAATAAGTTCAATAGTAGAACTTATTCTTCTCACCAACCAACCTCTTCGACATCCAATAGTTTGCTGGTTTCACAGCAATCCAAGCGTTTTCGAAAACTCTTCCTTGTTTATGACTAGCAATTTGTTAGATTTCTTTTTTATATTTAAATGCTGCACTTTCTTATTAGTTCTCCATTTTCTTAAAGGAAATTGTCCTTTAGATAGAAATGTCATAAATTGCTTTTGCAAAACGATGGCTTTGGATAAATCATCAGATCCGGTTAGCACGTCGTCCATGTAAAAAATCTGACTGCAATGCCTTCAGTACAAGAGGAAATTGTTTCCCCTTTTTTTTGGCTAACTGTCGTAAATATTGCAAAGCCAAATACGACGCTCAAGTTGTACCATATGTAACAGTGTTTAGCGAATAAACTTTTATCGGATTTGTGTCTTTTTTTCTCCACAGTGTTAATTGCAGATTGCGATCACTCTTCCGCAAGTTTTATTTGTATAAAAACATCTTGGTTATGTCTGCAGTCATAACATAAAGGTGCACTGTCAACCTTATCATAATATGCAAGAGATCATTCTGCAAAGTAGGTCTTGGTACTAACATCTCGTTTAATAACCTTCCATTATTCGTCTTTGCTAAGGCATCAAACACACCTTTGTATTTTGTGCTTACGCTGTCTGGTTTAATTACTGCTTGATGTGGTATAAAATATGATAGACCGTTATCTGAAATATCTCGATGAGATATTAAACTTATGTGCTCTTGTTGTTTATGATCTTCTAGGAAATAACTATACTCTTCTTAAAAGGGTAATCGCCGTTTGAATCTTCTTTCTAAAACGTAAAGTCTCCTTATTGCCAGTCCCTTAGATTTTCTTTCATTGAGATGAGGATTTTTTATAAATCGCTCTACACATCTTTTATCGGATTCTCGCAAGTACGTTTCTGAAAAATACTTCTCACAATAATCTTCTTGAGCGCTTACCAGACGTGCTTCTTTTTACTGATTCTTGTTGCCAGAATTTCTCTATTTGCTCGTGTCAGAGTCTTGCAACCTAGCCCAAACTGCGCAAAAGCCCAAAGCTTGAAACCGCATAAGCTCGCTAAACCCAGCCCGCAGTCCACTCGGTAAAACACAGAGTCCTGCACGGGCCGCTATAAACCCGGTCCACATAAGCCCGCAAGTCTATGAGACCGCGAGATCCGCCTTTTAATGCTTATTTGTCCGCGCGGTTCAGCTCGCACGACTTGCTGAAATGACAGGTCGAGTCCGCGCAACCCTTCAAATTTTACGTGTTTATTATTATGCCAAAATTTCTGCAGTAGCAAGAAGAAACCATTCTTTAGTCAATATTAATTAAATGATTTATATAATAATCAAATATATTATTATTATTACCTAACAGTTTATATTTATAAATAAAATATTTCGGAGTATCACATTTTTATTAAATGCAACAAAAGTAATTTTAAAGTTTTGATAATTTTTATTTTATAATTATGTCAATATAACATTTCCTACTTAATGTTAGTAACAAAAAGTATAGTACATTATGAAATACTAACTTTAAATATTTGGGAGAAATAATTACAGTAAAATTTATATAAATATTCAAATTTACATATTATTTTTCAAAAATAAAAGTACATCCACTAAATCAGGATTTAGTTGACTTCGTCTATTGGCTAAAATGAATTCAGCAGAACTGAAATTTCTTTCACTTGCTGCACTTGAAGGGGCGTGTTCCGTTTGACCACAGTACGATTCGACACCGATCGATTCG
>NW_018020964.1:67504-73240 GCF_002006095.1 Pseudomyrmex gracilis | reverse complement strand
CCCCTTCTTACTCTCCTGTACGGTGTCGAATAATCTGGTGTCGAATAAATCTGTGTCGAATCGAGCGGTGTCGAATCGTACTGTGGTCAATAGAGTATCACCCCACTTGAAGCTGGAATAAGGTAGAGTGGAGCTAGTTGGACCATTTTTTATTCAAACTGTTACAAATCTTCACACACTAATGTTAGACTAATGAAAATTATTCTAAAAGGTAGCATATTTATCTAGCTTAAGAAATAAGCACTCATGGTTTCTTAAAATATTGTGTATATCGATAAAAATTTTGTTGAATAAAAAAAGTCACAGTGGTCCAACATGCCCCACCTATGGGGCAAGTTGGACCACTCCGAGGGTAAGTTGAGACAAAAGTATAATTACCTATTATTAAGGGTTATATGTTATTTAAAAAAACAGTAAAATTAAATATATTATTAAAATATTTATTACCATTGGTATCTCTTATTTATAAACCGTACTTATTAATACTTTATTTAAAATATTTTAAGTAATAAAAAATAAAATAAATTAAAATCTGTTTTTTATAATAAAAATTAACATAAAATTTATCGTTCATTGGTAACATTAATAAACTAAAAAAAATATAAATCTAAAAACAAAACAGCATTCTCAAAAACAATTAACCTTCAAATATTTTAATAAAAATAAGAGATCATCCTTTGATCATTACAAACAAATATTGCACTAAAACTGCACTTTGATTGAACTTAATCTTAACTGTAAAAACATTACATTTACGCTTTTCCTGACACGCTTTTAGAAATAATCAGTTTCTCATTTAAATAAATATTTCTTCAATTAATAAATAAATATTATTCAAAACAATATTTCTTCTTCAAAGTTTGAGTTGGTTGTTTACTTGTGTTTTCTTTTTTTACTCAATTTTGGTTTTTTTTTTTTTAGCAACTTTGGTTTTTTTCTTCTTTTTTCAGCAACTTTTGTCTTTTTTTTTTTTGAGTTTGCTCTTCAGTAAGAGCAGTTTTTTCTGAAGTATCTGTCAAGACTGCTGCCTTTCTTTTTTTTCTTTTGACTTGAATCTGTTTTTGTGGTCCAGCCTTTAGAAAAGACTTTACAATTTCAGGTGAAAACTGATTATTCTCTTTGGAAGTAGAAGGCTCAGGATTATCTCTGGACGTTAAAAGATTGATAATGTTTGGAGATAAATTTTATCTTTTTTCTGTTTCTGTGTTTAGTTGTAATACTGTTTGATTTTCAAGACGATCAGTGACATATAAAGGTGCAAAGTCGCAGGCAGTATAAATGTCCCTATTGTAAGGAAATATTCCAGTTTTTGTAAATCCATTTATTATATTAAGAGCCGTGGTAGCTAGCGGAAGCGTATTAGCAACTATTTTAGGTAAGTCGTATATAGTTATCGTTTTGCCTGCATTGCTCCGTAAACATACGTCTTGAGCAGTAGCAAGATATGTTTTAAAGGGTCCAAAAACAGAAACGTCAAGAGGTTGGAATCTATGACTGCAGTGTGGCGAAAAAGATAGCATAACAACTCCGCTGTTTTTTGGCCAAATCTATTGTTTAAATTGCAAGATAAGATGATCGATTGTCTAACAAAAGTAATATTGAATCTTCGATTGAAGGCTTTACATGTTTAATAAAATGTTCCATAAAAACATAAAATTTGTCATTAGTGACCCAGCCACTGGCGTTTCCCATTTCTATGCTATCTGGTGGTTTGATAACAAAAAATCTTTATATTTCTTGCGAGGAAAGATAAACATAGGTGGAATAATGTTGCCTGACGCTGAGACAGCTATTATTGTTGCATGTGTACCACGTTCTGCTGAAGTTATTGAGCCTACATTGTGTTTGTTTTTTGCTGCAACAATTTTACTTGGTTTTGATACAGTCGAGACACCAGTCTCATCGATATTCTATATTTTTGAGGCAATAATCTTGTATTTATACAGAAGATAACTTAATTTATTAAAAAATTTATTAACGTTGGTCTTATTGAAAGATGTCGCCCTACCAAGACTAGTTGCTTCTGGTTTTCTAATCAACAGTTTAGCATTTCTTTTCAAGAACGCAGTTAACCAATCTTTACCTGCCAGTTTATTAATTTTCCAATTATCAGAATAAGAAATTTAAAATTTGACAGCACAATTATAAGCAAGACAGCGAACATCTTTGGGAGTCAAACCAAAATAAATAGTAGAAGCTTTTAATAAAGAATCTGTTAAGTTTTTTTCTTGTTCTTCGGTAAAAACTTGTTTTGAAGCAATATATTCTACTTTAGGAAAATGATTTTTAGCCTTCAGTTTGGTGATAAATATTGCCAAAGTCGATTTTGATGTTCCGGCTTCAGAAGCTGCTAACTTCAAACTCTTTCCATTTGTCAATACAGCATTTGATGCTTTCTGCAACACTTCCTAAGTAGCAAAAGCTCTATTTGTCTTTTGTTTATACGTGCGTATACTAAAAAAACAATAATAAAACGTAATAAAAACCACTAGTAAAGACACATTTGATTTCAAGCATTTCAGTTCATACTCGGTGTTAGTTGAGACACGTGGCCCAATTAGCCCCTTACCGACATTGGCTGAAATATATTTTTATATCTAAAAACCGTAAATAATATAGCAAAATAAATATTAAAATTAAAAACTATACTACTGACTTATAATAAAAAAGTTTACCTGGTGTTTATTAATTACTGCAATTATTATTTAAACCAAAATAGACCAAAATGTAAGAATTTTATTTTAAACGCGCAAAAAACAAAAAACTACTCGTGTTTGTCTGTTAACGGCCCAACGTTGACTGGCGTATGCAGCGCAGTAGCCACTGTCTTCTCATTTTTTTAGTAGGCATCAACATGTTCATACGCGTTTCGGATATTGAAATATTTGAGAGTCCCAACTTGCCCCTTGGCTCAACTAGCTCCGCTCTACCCTACATAAAACTTTTTTCCTACTTGCGAAAGTCTTTGCATTATATCTTTTTTCTCTTTTTACCAAATAATAATTTCATAATCTAATGCGCACTTCGAAGCTTTATATATATTTATCTCGATTTCATTTTCATTATCTGTTGTATTCTCATCATTTGAAAAATCTACCACTTTGAAAATTTCTGTATTTTTGCGCGTGCTTCGCTGACACATACAGATGCTTGATTTTCTACTGGAATAGGGTAGATGTCCCAATAACTGCCACTTTTATTTGGTTTACTTACAAAAATATAGTGTATAAAAAATCATACTCATGACAAATTTTATTATTACATTTGAACTTGGATTTACATAATAACACATATTTGTGTGTGCTTGGTAGTAAAAGATTATTATTAATAAGTAAAAATACAGTTTGAGTCTCAAAAACGCGATTGCGTAACTAGAAATGATGAAAAAGTTGCACCTACTAAAGATAATAATTTTCTTATCTGATCTATATATCTATCATAAAATGAATGTTAAATTACAGTTTAAATATCATTTTTAGAGATATAATAAATAAAATAAGTGATATTCCCTTATTAGATTATAATAATAACGGTAACAGTAATAGGAACAATATTCTTCGGTTTGTCCATATCAGTGCTGTAACGGAGCCGATTTTCTATCGGCTTCGCCCGGTCTACCGCCTGCCGGAAAGCTCGGTCGGCGCCAAGGATCGGAGAGGGGAAGGCGTGAAATTGTGACACTTGGTTATTTGAATGCTGTAAGGTATTGAAGGTTTATTCACTTAATCAGAATATTTACAATGGAGATAATTAGCGCGGTATTTACAACGGATATTTAGAAAAATCGGCTTTTACTGGCGCGATGATTCCCGTACGGAATGGTTCGCGGAGGTTCGAATCGTGTCTCTAAATCGGCGCGGCAGAAAATAAAGTGCGGCGCGGCGGACTTATCACTAACTTAAGATCTACGGGGTGTATTTACACGGGGAACGTATTGGTGATGTTCCAGGCCGTGAAAACGGCCGGTTGAGTCGTGAGAACGACTGTTTTCGATGGCGGTTACAACGGCCGTTTAAGTCGTGAGAACGACTGTTTATCGATGTGGCAGTGACAACGGCCGATTGAATCTCCAGGCTCGTAGAGCCGACGGAGACGGTGTGCACCGAAGTGCCGGAAAAGATCGAGACAACGCCTCGATCCGTACGGTCAGGATGGTGTCCAAGACAACGCTTCTCGCACCAGGTTATTGTCGAGACAACGCCTCGACCGGAAGGTCAGGATGGTGTCCGAGACAACGTCTCTCGCACCAGGTCTTGCCGAGACAACGCCTCGACCGGATGGCCAGAAAGTGGTGTACGAGACAACGCCTCTAGCACCGGGTTTTGCCGAAACAACGCCTCGACCGGAAGATCAGGATGGTGTCCGAGACAACGCCTCTCGCACCGGGTTCTGCCGAGACAACGCCTCGGCCGGATGGCCAGGAAGTGGTGTTTCGAGACAGCGCCTCTAGCACCGGAGGACCTCTCTAGCCCGAGACACCGCCTCGAGCTCGAGAGACGGAATTGGTCTCGACTGCCGAAATCGCTCGACTTTTATACCCCAGAGCGGCCTATGGTCCGTCCGGGGTCGGCGTGCAGTATGCGGTTGTTTGCGCGTTAGATCACGCACCTGTGCCGTGTCGCACGGGCACAGGTCTTTTTCGGTTCACGTGCGTTCTTCTATCCTATATTTCTGCGGCTCGTAATATAGGTCGGTACGCAAACTATCGCGGAACGGTCGGAACTATACCATTACGGCGCGAGGACAGGAACATAATAAAAGTATATTGATATATTATAGGATAAGAATATAATGAATAATACCAAAAAATGAAGAATACAGAGTAGTAGTAATAATAATAATAGTAGAAAAGAATTAATAATATTTACATATATACAGGTGACGGGGCTAGCCCCGTCACACTCCCCTCTTCCTTATCAAGCGGGATTGTCCCGCTTTATGAAGCGGGCGAGCGTTAACTGGCCCGTGTGGTCCCACCTTAGGACCCAGTGCCCGTTGCGCACTTTGGCCCGGTAGCGGCGGACGTCCCGGATTATGCGGGAGAAGATCTCCAGGGTCTCTCCCCCGGGCACCACGACCGTGGTGGTCGGTGCGGTCTGGCGGTGCTGACTCGGCGGGATGGTGCGGCTTGGTGCGGCTCCGGTTGTGGCTGCCGGCGGATTGGCCGTGGTGACGGCCGCCGTGTGGAGCGCTGGACCCATGATTCCTGCTGCGGCGAGGGGCTGGTGATCGGCCCGCTGGGTTCCGGCGGCTACGGCTGTGGTAGCCAGTAGGTTGGCTACTCGGTGGCTCGGTCTGGCTAGCGGCGTGCGGTGGTTGGTGTGTGGCGCTCTCCGGGCCGCTGGCGTCGGTGATCCTGCCGTACGGTGGTGGCGGCTGATGGCGGCGGTGGCTGGGGGGTGCTCGAATGAGCACCGCTCGTCGGGCCGGTGGTGTGACCGGCTCGGTCTGCTTTGGTCTGCCCGGTGGTGTCGCCGGTTCGGCTGGTGGAGCCCGGGATGGGGCGGACGACGGGGTCGCTTGGGCTACTCGCCGGGCTGGTGGCGTCACCGGCTTGTTCGGCCGGGTCGGCCGTCGGACGGTTGGGTTGTGACCGGACGGGACTGTGTTTCGTGTACTGACTTTCGGTCGCCACCTACTTTAACCAACCAAGTAGGAAGGATATGACTTTCTAGTCTGTTTTAGGAACGGACTCACCAGACAAACTAGATCCGATTTTGTCACCCTCGTCTCTGG
>NW_018020964.1:50162-66204 GCF_002006095.1 Pseudomyrmex gracilis | reverse complement strand
ACACGACGAGTTCATGTTAGAAAATCATTTTCCCGTTCTTATTTTGTCAAAAACACAAAATTTACAATTTTTGTCAAAGTTAGGTCTTTTGACCTAACCCGAACACTTTTTCCAAAAATACGCAATTTTGATCAAACACGATGAGTTCATGTTAGAGAACCACACTTCCAGTCTTACTTTGTCAAAATCGCAAAGTTAGTAACTTTACTACAACTCGAGGTTAGGACCTAATTTTCGAATTTTTGCTTATTTTTCATCTCGGGCTAAACCGTTTCCTAGCACTACAGTGCGTCGGTTGATTTGCCCGGCCGTGGTGAATATTACATTCACACTTCCTTAGCGCATCATTTATCCTCTCATACTCCCTCTTACGTGGAGCTCATGTCTTGTCTCGGTTAAAATTTGTCAATTCCGTGTTTATTAACAATTGTCTTATTCGGGTTAACAGAACTAACCATTTCAAATTTTGAGTAGAAATCCATTAATCGTTTCCTTGACTTTAGTCTAGCTTTTTAGTTATTCTTAACCAACAACTCCGTTTGACAATGAGTTTTTACTAATCTTTTTCTTTTTGTTTCAGGTGATGACCGCGGAACCCTCAGGCTGACCCGGCTCCGTCTGGACCTCGTGGGAAACTTAACACCCGTAAGTACAATGCTAAACTTTTTGTTTAACAATCAAACTATTACAGAAACCGATTTCGGGGTTTCACTCCTTATTGAAATAGTTAGTTGTACAAGCTAGGTCAACTCAACGAAATGTCAGTTTAGCGAGTAATCCCTAATCTCCGGGGATCACTCTAAAATAAAATAAACTTACGCAAAACAATAAACAAACGAGATATATCAAGTACTGATTAACTGAAGTGGGCATTATGCACCCTAAACGCTAACACCCGCTTGCTCTAAATTACAAAACAAAAAATAAAAAAAAAATAAAACTAAATTTCTTTTGGCTGATTGCCCTTTAAACTTTANAGCACCGCCTTCTACTCTGTGCTGGAGCCCGATTCCGCTCTTCGGCTGTCTGCAANTTGTCGGCGCATCCAGCTGTCCTCCACGGCCAAACCTGTCACCGCGGCATCAAAAAGGGCGTCTGTTGACGTCCCCGATCGCTCCAATAAATGTTCCGTGGCCACCGTTCCCGCCTCGCCGATGACCGGGATAGCCCCAGCTGGCGACGGTGACAGGGTCCTCCCCGGGGCGCCCGGCGGTTGGCTTCCGGACTGCGGCCCGGATCTCCTCAGGCGTCAGGACTCTGGCTGGTGGTGGCTTTGGTGGTGTTCGGAGGCACCGCTCAAACACTTCGTTGAATTGCTCGTCTAGAGCGATTTCATCGGCGATAGCGGCGTGGATCGACATGTTGTCATCACTCTGGTTCGCTGGGTACTGAATAGGGTTCGCGTCTAGCGTTGCTACGTAGGCTCGGTTTTTGATCCGGGTGGGGTTGTTTGTCAGTTTTTCTGTGTTTTGCCCGTTTTGCCGCATTCCTTTAACTGGCTCACGTGAATGTGCCGTGTGTATTTCCCCTTTTCGTCGCGGAAATCGAATATTACGGGCAAAACGATCCGCGTGACCGTAAAAGGGCCTGTATATTTAGGTAAGAGTTTCGCGGCCTTGTATTGCATTTTGTCAGAGAGTTCATGCGTTTTTTTATATACCCTCTCCCCGATTTTTGGTCGCCAGGCGCGTCGTCGCAAGTCATAATGCCCGGCCTGCCGCTGAAAGGCGCGCGCCATGTTGATGCGGGCGAGCTCGCGGGCAGCGCTAAGCTGCTCGAGTCGTGTTTACGTACCGGGTCGATTCATTTTTCCGGTTGTGAAAATTCCGAGAGTCCTAAGCTCTCGGCCGTAATTTAAAAAGGCCGGCGTATACCCTGTCGACTCATGAAGCGCGGTATTTACTGCGAATTGTATCTTGCGTAGTTTTTGGTCCCAAGACCGCTGGTTCCGACCGGGAAATTGCGCAATCATTGTTTTCAGTACGCGGTTCTGTCTCTCTTCCGGGTTGCACTGCAGGGTATACGGAGGGGTCAGCCGTGGACGCGCCCCTACTTTGCGTAACATTTTGCGAAATTCCCGGCTGACAAACTGTCGCCCGTTGTCGGAAATCACGACTTCGGGTACGCCATGACGCATGATTACGTTTTCGTAAAATCCGCGGGTAACGGCGGTGGCGGTAGCCTTGCGCAAGGGGCGTATTTTGGTCCATTTCGTCAATTTGTTCTGGGCTGCCAATAGCCACGTATTCCCGGTACTGGATCGTGGCAGTGGTCCTACCAGATCGACGGCTACTATTTGCCAGGGGTGCTCCGCGGGTGTCGCATGCATTTTCCCGGGCGTACCCTTCTGCGAGGTCTTATAACTCGAGCATGATTCGCAATTTCTAACGTATGTCGCGGCGTCGCGAAACATTCCCGGCCAATAATACAGTCGGACGAGTCGGGCTATTGTTTTTGTTATGACGAGGTGGCCGGCGGTCGGGACGCTGTGATTTTCCCTGAGTACGTGCTCGCGTTTGTCGGACGGCACGCATACTTTCCATTCTTCCCCGGTGTCGTTTTTATTGAGAGAATGGAGGATGCGTCGGAATAATTTTCGGTCGTGTATTTGGTAATCGGGTAGTTCCGCCGGTTTTTCTTTCACGGTACGGTAGGTACGACGGTCACGTTGCTCGGTGTTTGTCGCGCAGGCTTCGGTCCCGTGCTCTATCGGATGACGGGAGAGTGCGTCGGCCACGTGGTTCAAGGCCCCCTTTCGATATCGGATCTCAAAGTCATAATGCTGGAGTTCTAACGCCCACCTCGCGAGCCGGCCGGTTGGGTTGTCGATCTTCTGGAGCCAGTTTAGCGCTTGGTGGTCGGTGATGACCACGAAGTGGTACCCCTCGAGGTACGCCCGCATTTTTCGGATCCCCCAGAGTACGGCGAGGCACTATTTTTTGGTCACGCTATAATTGCGTTCGGCTCCATTCAGCGTACGGCTCGCATAGGCTACCACGCGCTCGTCGTCCCCGTGATACTGCGTGAGAACGGCTCCGAGTCCGAACTCTGATGCGTCGGTTTGCAAAATAAAAGTTCGGTCGAATTCTGGACAGGCAAGTACCGGTGCGGTTGTGAGGGCGGTTTTCAACGAATTAAATGCGTCTTCCTCGGTCGCGGTCTACTGCCATTTTTGCTTTTTACTCATTAGCTTCGTGAGGGGTCGAGCGCGGTCGGAAAAATTTTCTACGAAGCGACGGTACCACGATAGCAACCCCAGGAACTGCCGTACCTCGCGGACATTCCTGAGGGACGGGATGCGAGTAATGGCTTCCGTCTTCTCGGGATCGGTGCAAATACCGTTCTGAGTAATCAAATGGCCGAGATACCGGAGCTGGTCGGCCCCGAACTTGCATTTCTCCGGGTTAATTTGGAGTTTCGCCCGACGTAATCGATTAAACACTTCCCGGAGGTGTTGTAGATGAGAGTCGAGATCCGGACTCACGATGATGATATCGTCTAGATATACGAAGACGTTTGGTTCGAGCTCTGAACCAAGCACGGTATCGAGCAGGCGTTGAAAGGTAGCCGGCGCCGAATGGAGACCGAACGGCATTACCCAAAATTGCATCAATCCGCGCCCCGGAACGGTGAAGGCGGTAATCGGACGGCTCTCCGGTGCAAGCGGCACCTGCCAGTAGCCATTTTTTAAATCAATGGTTGAGAGGTACCGCGCCCCTCTCAACTTGTCTAAAGTGGCTTTGACCTGAGGCAAGGGGTAGGCGTCTTTTTCTGATGACTCATTGACTCTTCTGAAGTCGATACAGAAGCGTGGGCGTCCGTCTTTCTTTTTTGCGATCACCACCGGCGAGCTCCACGAACTCCGCGACGGCTCGATTACCCCGGCGCGTACCATTTCCTCGACTTCGTCGTCTATGATTCTTTGCATGACAGGGTTTCGCGGCCGGTATTGTTTAATTGGTACTTTTGTTTTTAGTCGGATTTTATGTTCGGTTAAGTCGGTCGGTCCGCATACGCTCTTGAACTTTGGTAGTTCTACGGCGAGAAATTTTCGGAACCGCTCCTCCTCCACCTCGGAGCTCGTGTCGCATCCGCATGTTTTGGGCTTTATGCGTTTCGGCGGAGGCGGTATATTAATACCGAGCCGTGCGATGATATCGACCCCGAGGAGTACGTCGACGGTTAGGTCGGGCATTACCCCGAATAGTTGAACCGTCTTCTTTTTGCCGACCATGACCGGCACATTGTACCAGTCGAGTACGGAAGTTTCGCTGCCGTTAACTAACCGGACGGGCTGGTCGGTACCCCGGGATTGATACTTGCATGCCCGGCAGTGCTCCCCGGCCGCTTGGTTGATAAAGGAGCATACGGACCCGGAATCTAATAATGCGGAAAGATTTTGTCCGAGGAGGTTTATTGTTATCATCGGTCGCGGGTCGTACGTAATGGTTATGTCTGCCAGGCCTACTCGCTTGTTTCCCCGGCCGTTGGCCCGTTTCCCGGCGGATGGCAATCGCGGGTTAATATCTCTGTTTTCCCACAAATTGAACAAAACTTCTGAAACGGCCGCTTACAGTCGGCTTGTCGGTGGCCGCGTTGGCCGCAGTTCCAGCAGCAATCGGCTTTTTTGTAGCTGGAGTTTATCATGGCCGTATCACTTGTGTCGACCTTCGTTGCCCCTGTTTTTTCTTTCTTGTTCGCGACCCGTGAGTTATATTCCGCCTCGGCTTGTTCGATGCTCTCGTGTTCGTTTACGCGGCAAATTAGTTCCCCGATTTGGTTGATTTTGTCGCGCCGTATATATCGGCGGTATGTCGGCCGCATATTCCCATAAATGCGGTCGATCTGCTGTGTGACGCTTAATCCCCCGAGTCGACGCATCATCGTCTGTAACTCGGTGGTATATGCCCGAAATGATTCGCTTGGTCTCTGAATCCGGTCGCGGATTTCTCGATCCAAGGCCGTATTATTATGCGGCAGGTAGCATAAGCAGAAAGCGGCTACGAAGTCTTCCCACGTTTCCCAGGACTCGTGATTGTTACGAAACTATAGTAGTGGTTCCCCTGATATTAATTCGGGCAAACAGCAGTGTAACTGCTCGTAGGAGAGTCCATAGCCGCTCCGGAGCTCCTCTACGCGTTCGAGGAACGCGAGGGGATCTTTTCCGGTGAAGCGACACCCCCATTTTCTGACTAGGTTCATGGTCTCTCCTATTGGTGGAGGTGGCGTCGGGGTAGGCTTGGTCATGGTTTGAATTTTGCTCGGTTCACCGCTTAAGTCTTCGTGGGAAAATATACTCGGGTTACGGTCGGCAAAGGTTTTGAGTCGTTTCCGCAACTCGTCAATCGAACCCGGGGTGTCGATGTAATATTCCCGTAAAGTTTCAATTAACTCCTCTTTTGAAAGAGCGTGAATCCAACCTCTCGTGCTTGGCATCACGCGCCCTTAGTGTCGCAATTTCTACCGGGCTTAAAAAAAAAACGGTCCCTGTTCGGGCGCCATGTAACGGAGCCGATTTTCTATCGGCTTCGCCCGGCCTTCCGCCTGCCGGAAAGCTCGGTCGGCGCCAAGGATCGGGAAGGGGAAAGCGTGAAATTGCGACACTTGGTTATTTGAATGCTGTAAGGTATTGAAGGTTTATTCANTTAATCAGAGTATTTACAATGGAGATAATTAGCGCGGTATTTACAACGGATATTTAGACAAATCGGCTTTTATTGGCGCAATGATTCCCGTACGGAATGGTTCGCGGAGGTTCGAATCATGTCTCTAAATCGGCGCGGCGGAAAATAAAGGGCGGCGCGGCGGACTTATAACTAACTTAAGACCTACGGGGTGTATTTACACGGAGGACGTATTGGTGATGTTCCAGGCCGTGAAAACGGCCGATTGAGTCGTGAGAACGACTGTTTTTGGTGGCGGTTACAACGGCCGTTTGAGTCGTGAGAACGACTGTTTATCGATGTGGCAGTGACAACGGCCGATTGAATCTCCGGGCTTGTAGAGCCGACGGAGACGGTGTGCACCGAAGTGCCGGAGGGGATCGAGACAACGCCTCGATCCGTACGGTCAGGATGGTGTGCAAAACAACGCCTCTCGCACCAGGTTATTGTCGAGACAACGCCTCTCGCACCAGGTCTTGCCGAGACAACGCCTCGACCGGATGGCCAGAAAGTGGTGTTCGAGACAACGCCTCTAGCACCGGGTCTTGCCGAAACAACGCCTCGACCGGAAGGTCAGGATGGTGTCCGAGACAACGCCTCTCGCACCAGGTGTTGTCGAGACAACGCCTTGACCGGAAAGTCAGGATGGTGTCCGAGACAACGCTTCTCGCACCGAGTTCTGCCGAGACAACGCCTCGGCCGGATGGCCAGGAAGTGGTGTTTCGAGACAGCGCCTCTAGCACCGGAGGACCTCTCTAACCCGAGACACCGCCTCGAGCTCGAGAGAAGGAACTGGTCTCGACTGCCGAAATCGCTCGGCTTTTATACCCCGGAGCGGTCTATGGTCCGTCCGAGGTCGGCGTGCGGTATGCGGTTGTTTGCGCGTTAGATCACGCACCTGTGCCGTGTCGCACGGGCACAGGTCTTCTTCGGTTCACGTGCGTTCTTCTATCCTATATTTCCGCGGCTTGTAATATAAGTCGGTACTCAAACTATCGCGGAACGGTCGGAACTATACCATTACGGCGCGAGGACAGGAACATAATGAAAGTATATTGATATACTATAGGATAAGAATATAATGAATGATACCAAAAAATGAAGAATACAGAGTAGTAGTGATAATAATAATAGTAGAAAAGAATTAATAATATTTACATATATACAGGTGACGGGGTTAGCCCCGTCACAGTGCTATCAGAAATAGGGACAATATTCTTCAATTTGTTCATATCATTGCCATCAGTAATAGGGACAAAAAAAATATTATGGTACATACAATTGTCATTTGGTAACACGTTCCGTGCCAAGCCATTTTTGTTTGACTTGTCGTTCAGGCCATTTGATATTCTGACTAAAGATCGCTATATTATCACACAATATTTCATTATATCATCAATACATAGTAGGTCTCTTGTTTAGAGCAGTTATCACATCGTGTACCACCGGTGGTACACGTGGCGCTGCGATCAGTTTAAGTGCAAAAGTCAGTCAATTCAAAACTTTTCCGTTAGTAACAAATCTGCTGCACTCAAATTTGTTGAATAAAAAACGAGAGAAATAAAATAAATTATTTAACAAAAAAAAGAGTAGGTAAATATACGGAGATAACATTTTTTGTTTTTTATTTGGTTCTGTTGGAAAACAAGTTTCTATTATTTACTTTCATTAGATTATTCTTTCATCTTTTAATTTTTGAATTGAGCGAGTTATTCAACTTTCATTTTTAGCCCTAATGATAGGTAATATGGAAGTACACGACGGAGATAGTTCCAGTTCTATTTCCACTGAAATAGAACTCTTATTTAGTACAAAACGCTCACGTAGATTTATATTATCATCTTCCGATGAGTCAAGCAATGCATCAATTGAGGTTACCGCGCGTTCTAGACGAAAATGCTGCCAAATTGTATATAGCTCCGAAAGTGAAAATGAAGCACAAAATATCACTAATAAGTTACCAGACCAATGGATAAATTTAAGTGGAAATCAACCTGTATTTATACCATTCACGGGTACACCAAGAATAACATTATTGGATTATTTATAGAAAGAAGAAGATTTTTACTTACTTTTTGTTACCGAAGAAATGTTCGAAGAGATAGCAAAACAGACTAACATCTACGCGATGCAAACATTAGCTCAGAGACGGTCATGTCGTCTGAACAAATGGATTCCTACTAACAAATATGAAATAAAAAATTTTTTCGGCCTTCTCATCTGGATGGGATTAGTAAAATTACCCGAAATACACTTATATTGGTCGAAAGATCCAACATTTGCTCAAAGCTTTCCTCCATCAGTAATGCTAAGAAACCGCTTTGAGCTACTGTTGCAAATAGTGCTTTTCTTGAACAATAAAAATGCAAATGTTGGAGACCGCCTGTATAAAATAAAACTTATTATTGATAAACTAAGAAAAAATTATGGAAAATATTATGATCCACCAGAAACACTATGTATTGATGAGTCCATTGTTGTGAAATTTAGTGAAGTTTAGTTTAGTTTCATACGGGCCATTGAGCAATCGCGGGAGGTACGCGTCATTGCTCAATCAACCCGAATCTGTTTTTAAAAGGTAACAAGCAGCATTTCCTTGTAAATGAAATCTGCTTGTTAAACGTAGTATTAAGTAGAATACAGACGCAGCACGCAACGTCAGCGGCATACGTGCAGTAGCAATTAGGTCGCTGAGTGGAGACGATCGATCCCTTTAAAAGATCGATCGCGAGCAACGACAGACAGATCGTGAGTAGCTGTTGAATACTGTGTGGCTCCGAGTCCATCCGGAGAGTTTACCGCAGTATAGCAACGGCTAGGTGCCAGTGTAAAGCGTGCGTTAAATGTACAAAATATATAGTAATAAACTACGCCAATTTATATTACAAGAATCTTATTCTTCACCGAAGTCCTTCATCTTTCCCGATCACAACAAATTTTGGTGGCAGCGGTGGGATATAAAACCAACTACCGAGGCGGGATTTTATCATTATTTAGTACGAAAAAGATTCCGGTTGGATTGTGGAGGAAACAACAAGGACATCAAGGGTTACGGGTGAAAAAAAAAAGAGAAAAAATTGTGCAAAAGAGATATATTCTAAAGAATTAGTAGAACAGTATAAATAATATTGGATCCCGGATAAAACAAAACGGGTTCTCAGCACCTGAAACAGAGAAATAACAGAATTAATAATACTGGCAAGTGGTGCAAAAAAGTGAATAGAGAATCACTGTTCAACGCTCACGATCTCGGGTTACGCACGGAACTGACCTACCGCAGTAGTAAAGTGAACCGTGTTACAAGCGGAGTAGAAGCAGCAGAAAGAAATAAAAAGGAGACAAGAAAAAGAAGTAAATTTCTCTGCAAGTACTCCGAGGGGGGGGGGGAATGTCAACAAAGGAACCACCATCCTGGACGCATAAAAGGACCGGTAGAAGAAAAGGAAAATTTGGCAAGGTGAGCGACATCGAAAGCGGCAACCAAAGCGGCAGCTTACAGCGGTAATAGCAGCGTCAGCAGCAGCGGCGGCGACATAGGAGCCGACGACCTACATAAATATCTGCATTACGCAAAACAACACCCAGCAGGCGAGGAAATGGGAGCGCTAGCGTAAGTCGAAAAATTTGTAATGACGTTTTGTAAATGTCCGAAAACCGGCAAAAAGGTTGCCCGGAAAAACGCAACTGGAACTCCGCTTGTGAATATCGAACAAATAAGAATTTAAGAGGATGCTGAACCGTCCTGTTTTATCATAAAAATAGTAAAATGTCCGAATAATGACTTTTGTCAAATGTACTGCACAAATGAGAAAACGGTTCTCCACAATAAAAGAAAACAGTGTAACGAGTCGGGCGAGACAATAAATGTTTATAAAACGGAAAAATTTTTTTTTAAGAAAATTGACTACCTTACATTATCAAGTATGTCTACAGATTTAACAGTCTATATGTCACAAAACACACTTTGGCCCGCTAGATAGAACCTCTAAGAATATTACAAAAGTATTAAAAAACACTTTGAACGTTTGCAGGAAGAGAAAGTATTGAACCAGTAAATTGTAGACCCAAAGGTTATTTTTCTTGTCAAAACACTATGCACGAAGCACTACGTAGTTCCCGAATTTTGCACCAGAGGCGTTGCAGCGTTCAGCAGAAGGACCGCTTCGTAGCAGTCAAACGTGATTGGCTCTTACTTTTAGATCCAGTACATCAAAATCAAATTTTTACAAGTTGATGAGAAATTACAATTTGAGAAGTGTCTTTTACTGTAGGCTTTGAAAGTGGTTTTTTTTAACCTTATAATATTTTAGAAAAGTTATGTTTATTCCTGCAAGGTGAATTTTACTGAATATATTCTTATTTAGTATATATAAACATTTCTGTAGACATATATATATATATATATATATATATATATATATATATGTACCATTACAAGTCTGTAAAATAAAACAAAATTAAAATTGTAATGCTTTTTGTACCGCAAGCTTTAAAATTGATCTTTTATAGTCTGATAATATTCTTACAAGTTATATCTATCCCTGCAAGGCGTGTATTAGTGTATATACATCATTATTTAGTATTCACACATATCAAAAACTACATTAGACGTCCATTAGACATTAACAGCTTTATATGATATAAAATACATGTCTAATAAAGTTGTTGTTCTGGATGAGTATAAACTATATAATGACGTAATATACATACACAGAAAGAAATATATTATAAATACTAACTACTAATATATGTGTTAAAATACACATTGGCGGGATTGATATAACTTATAAGATTGTTATAAAACCAAAAAAGAACGATTTCAATGCTTACAGTAGAAAAAACTTCTGAAATTGTAATGTCTCCTTATTCTACCTACATACTGCTAGGACTGCGCTCAACATGCTTAGGCAATGTTCACAGTTTCAACACCATTGCACGTAACACGGTTTTAATCATATTCATACGGTCGGAAAAGAATTGACCTTGAGACCGCAGGCAACTGTGGTTGAATCTCCGTGGAAGGTACAGGAGCGGGACCGTGACAACGGTCAAAAGGACAATCAGCCAAGGACGTGTAAATTTTATTTTTGTGTTTAGAGCGAGCGTTCTTTGCGTGGTTACTGTAAATAGCCAGATAGTTTTATTTTGTGTCATTTAAGCGCTCGGGGTATGTAGAACCCACACTAGTTAAAGTCAAATGTAGAGTTCTGTTTTGTTTTTAGTTTGTTCTAGGGTAATCCCAGTCGATTAGGGGTTACTCACCAGGCTGGTGTTTCACAGTTTAGACCTGGGAAAGGTTAATTGTTTTAATTGTTGGCGAAACTTGGGGAATCGAGTTCTTTGCAAGTTTAGAGTATGTGGGGAAGATATGAGCAACAATTCAAAAATTGACCAACTCGGGTTAAGTTGAGGATAAAATTTTCCAAATACTGCGACAACTGGTTAGTCCCGCTGAGACAACTCAAACCTGAAAATAACGGAAACAATTAGTAAAAAAGGGTGAGGAAAAATACTTACCTGCGACAAATTGTTCCACATGGTTTGGACGGGTCCACGTCATCCTAGCGATCCGGAAGCAGTCACCTGAAACAAAAAGAACAAAAGTTAGAAAAGGTTTGGTCGATTTGAATTGTTGGCCATACTTGACCAGTAAGCTGGGTTTGTGTTACTGTGACGATTGGCAAAGTTTTAGCAACAATTGGGGTTGTCAGTTTTCAGCGTGCGTGGCAGACTCGGGTTGTCTAAAGCGTCTTGAAAAGTTTCGATCAAAGTTGTAAGGTAAACGTGCATAATTGTTGCAGGCGCTTTGTGTACATACAGGTCTGGGGCAGACTGTGTGATTGTGTAAATTTCGCGCACAATTGAATTTTGGCCAAAACAACCGGCTGCGAACTCAGAGTGTTAGGGGGCCACAAAAAATTAATTGTTGGCGAAAATTGGCAGTTTCAGCAAAAATGACGAACATTGATCAAAATTTTAATTGTTTAAAATAATTCGTGCGTGGAGTGATTTTTGGATAAAAAAAGCGCTATGCCAAGTTTGGCCCACAATTGAGGTGTTGGCAAATTGCCTTGGGTAGTCAGGCCAGGTCCTAACCTTGAGTAAAAAATTTAATTGTTAGCGAAACTCTGTCAGTACGCAAGTCTGTGCTAGGGGAAGCGCCGTGTTAAGTTTGAGCAACAATTGGGGTGTTAGATGCTTGCGTCAACAAAGTTGTAGTTCTTGTAGCTAGTTTGAAAAGAATTGACCTATCCCAAGCATATACACACAGATTTAGAGTTTATAAATACTAAATAATAATACATGTGCTAAAATACACATTGGCGGGATTGATATAACTTATATGATTGTTATAAAACCAAAACAGAACGATTTCAATGCCTACAGTAAACCTACAGTAGAAAAAATCTGTCTAATCCATTATCGGTTTTTATAAAATGTTTCAGTTATCACGATCTTTGTTAAATCAGGTAAAAATATTTTATATGTAGTACATTTTAACCAATCACATGCATCCGCTTGCGATATCCAATGAGCTGCTTGCAATATCTTTTTTTCATATAGTATTTAAATGTAATCATTAGACAAGTAAATATTTATCTGCGACTAGTGTGTGACAGAAATTATGAGATATATCTGATTTTTAGAAGAAAGACGCCATAAATATATATATCAAAATGTACGTTTTGTTTAACAATTTCTTTATTCCTTGAAAGTGTAGTTATGTTTATTTTCNCGAGTTGCAAATATGTCAAAATATAGTTTTGATTATATCTTTCCCTTTATTTGTTTTTAGCATTATTCTACTTCCTGAATCATTTTNTTATGTAAATTTTTTTGTCTACATCTAAACAAACGTTTTATTTGACTTTGGTCTATTAAAATATTACGTGTTTCTATGTGTGATCTATACTACTGATAAGTAATGATCAATTGTATCTAGTTTCTATATTTACTATCATTACAGAAAAGCTATAATTCTCGTTATATGTACTATACATTTTCAGTTAAAAAGTAACTAATAAATTGCAGTTACAACAAAGATAGTGTTTAGCACGCAGCGTTGGCTGCGTTCTACATGGCGTTACAAACGATTCTGCCGTGTTTATGTATAAACGTTGCTTTAGCAATTGTTTTTACATTCTGTCATATGTGTATCATATCTACTTCAGTTAATAGTGAAACACAAGTGATTTTAATAAAATATTAATAAACTATAGCAAANAAGCTATTGTTTTNAGCTTTTTTAGTGATATTGTCTTTGACAATATTGATAAAAGTGTTTTTAGTGTATTTAAAGTGTGACAAAAGTACTTATACTGTCTTTTGACAATTATTTGACTTCTGTACTACAAGTGCAATGGGTAATTTGGCAAAGAAACAGAAAAACAAGCCACTCTCAAGACATAGACTGTCTCAAAAGAAAATCTTTGTACTAAAGTAAGTTGGAATACTTTATCTGTCTTTATATTGACATACGATGAATTTCTACAAGTTTATTTTTAGCATGTATTTCACTATTTTTATATCAGATTTTATGTAATCTTATGTCTTTTTTTTTCAATAAAAGTGTTAGAAATTTATATGAAACATTATTTACACAAGAGTATTACATGAAATCATTAATTAATCATTCACTTCGTTGTATGTGGATATAATTTTTTTGGTTAATAAATAGTAATTTTCAGTACTATGTTAAAATTTCTTTTATCAAAGCTTTCGACAATGTTTAAGTTAATCACATTTTACATATAGATTTGTACATGACTATACGTTTATATTTGATATTTTGTATATAGAAAGAAAATTAATTTACTTGTGTAACTATTATTACAATTTCGATTTTTATAGCTAGAAAAATCAATTTATCAATTTTGATGTAACTTTGTTAGTAGTTACGTCAAAGATGATTTAACATTTATACTTATTTTTTATAAATGTTTACTTCTAAACAAGTTAAATAATAATGCAAAATTGTTCTTAATTACTTTTATCAAAAATCAATTTTTTCTTATTTATAAAATGTTTTGGATTAAAAATTGGGAATTGCTTCGATATGTAGTATTCTCTCTCATGTTAGATATATAAAAGAATTTGATATATTTACTTATCTATTCATGTATAAGCTTGTACGTCACATTTTCATTGACATGAAAACATCAACATCGTTGTTGAAAGCTTTGCTTCTTTTTTTATATATTTTACTCTTTTGTGTGTGTGTGTAGGAGAGCGCGCATTTCATGTTCAAAGTTTAGATGAACTGTCGCAAAACAGCTCAATCGCTACGCTATCTTCATATCTTTTTATTCATCACTCGTGCTCCCCTGCTTGCTAGAGTGAGACAGACCGAACATAGGTCTCCCTCGTGTGTCTGACAATGTTACAAAAAAAATGGACAATCGAGACGCGCGTTCCTGCAGTGCAGCATTGTAATGGCTATTATTTATTCAAAAGGAATCATTAACATTGATACATATATATATTCACAAGTTTTAGCTAACATTTATATATATATATATATATATGTACATATATTACAGCCATTACAAAGCTCGGTTGTCTGGATATCTACGCGCGTCTCAATTCGCCGGATTGTTCATTTTTCTGTTGCATTGTCTGACACATAAGACTGACGAGTGACGTTCGGTCTGTCTTGCTCTAGCAAGCAGAGCAGCGACAGTAACGAAAAAAGACGTATAAAGGCAGCCTAAAAACCAAGCTGTTTTGCAACAATTCTTCCTAACTTTGAACATCACAAACCCGCGCACGTCCACACACACAAACACACGCGCGTATTTAATTAGATCAAGTAACATTAGGATTGAACATGTCTCTCAATATTTAATTACTGAGAAAAACGAAAGAGAAAACAATAGTGAGCAAAATGTTGTTACGTTCGTATTCGATGTCATTTCATTACTTTTATTGCTGTTCTGCCTTGTATACTGTCAATTTGTTAGATAGTAATACTTCATTTTATTATTGAAGCTTTTTTACCTCAGCAATTTTGAACATAAAATTAATTACAGAAAAGAGCATTTGTGTTAAAATTTCTTTTAAACTTAAAAAAACGGCGAAGAAACATACGCTTTTTTGGAAAACGAATATCGGAGAAAGAGTCTGACTACATTTCAATCACGTACATGTACATATTTTATACAGGGTATATAGAAAATTTTAATACACCCCAAGTGTGAAGATATATTGGGCCAATCTGGAACCGAAAAGTCATGTTTCATTTTGCAATTATTGAGTAATTATAATACATGTGACTCAATGAGTGCGTGGGAAGCGATAGTCCAGATAGTAGACGCGTGTGTGACTTTCCGAAAAATGATTTATTTTTTTCAATCTTTTAACAACAATAAGCGGAGCAAACAATGGAGTTGCGTGTAACACTGCGTCTTGCGATCACCTGATTTTCACAACTGAAAATTATACACGCCTACAGATAATCGCTTTTCACACGATCATTGAATCTCATAATTGTCACTCAAAAATTATTGCAAACTTTGCAAAATGGTACACGACATTTTCCTTCAGACTCATGAAATCTATCTTCACACTTTGACTGTGTATAAATTTTTCAAACACCCTTTATACACATATATACATACATCTCTACATATAATACACATTCTTATCTCGTTTTCACCACACTGATTCATATGTGCACCAACGAAAATTGGAAAAACAAGATTTTTTCTACAAGTTATTTTTTTTTGTTTTTTACCAAGAAGAGTTTTTTGGCACGTTTGTTAATAATTCTATTTAATATTCGAAAATATTTCTTTCTATTTCACTATTTTTAAAGTATTTATCAACTTATCACTGAAAGTTATTTAATTTTAAAAATGCAAAGTGCGAAATTGCACCAGTGTGGTGGCAACATATACTGGATTGAGGTGTGCTAACGACGGGTTATATATAGGATATTCTATTACTACTGCACAATTTTTTACAAGTAATTCCTTTGAGAAGTAATAGGATTATATAATAAAATATATGTGGCAACTACATAGTAACCACCACAAGCGCCTACACATAGGCAACCAGCGCGGCAGCCATGAACAGGGCCTAAGCCTAGGCGCCGCAGCTCCCGCGGTAGCGGCCCAGAGCGGCGGGCGCAGTTCAACTCGCCACCGCTCCGCGGCGCACGAAGTGGACCTTCTCGCGGGAGAGAGTTTTGCGCCGAGGCTTATATAAGAGGCCCGCCTAGCAACAGCAGGCACCCGACTACTCTCTCGGCATTGCACGGAGTACACTACGGAATAGCTAGTGGCATCCGGAGTTCTCCATTCTGCAAGATAAAGAGAAGTATCTTAAAGGGCTCCAGCGTAAGGCCAGTGCCACCCCGTTCACCAGGGGTACGTTCAGAG
>NW_018020964.1:47742-49692 GCF_002006095.1 Pseudomyrmex gracilis | reverse complement strand
GAGAGCAAGGTCGGAGCCCAGCAAGGAGTCAAGGCGGGTTTTCACCACCCGCACAAAGCCGCATCTCCAGTGGAGCGAGGGACCCAAGGCAGGCCCATAAGACGAGGCAGAGCGTACAAACGGCCCTTTTCAGGGCCCCACACAACATTACTTATATGTACCGATCTCCACGGGAGTTCACACCAACTGTATATAATAAGCTGTAAATATAGAATAAGGTCAAGAATATCAAAGGGATCAAAGTCATTTAACGCTCCCGACACCTTCACGAATCCAGAACGGACACGCCATAGTACGAACTACCGCCACATATATATACTTTTTTTTACGGATAATTTATTAATTACTACGCAAATTTAAATCTCAGATTTCAAAACCTACTACTTTTTTTGTTATACTTATAAGCGCGCGATAATTGCAAATTTGTTCTCATATTTGGTTTTATTCGTAATCTTTCATTGCTTACAATGAAAAACGATTTTTTATGTAACGATTTATATGTTTCCTTTTTATTACTACAGGTTTAAAAAAATGACAATAAATTCAATTGTAGTTGTTTTAAAATATCCTATAAACTACAAATTTTTAATGTAAACATTGTTATTTTATTGATTATTATAATCTGATTTCTTTTTATCTTGCATAATTCTTACATTATATTTTTTTTATTACTTACATATACTATTTTTTCAATATTAAGAAAGTTTCCATTTTTTTTGTGTTTAGCGTGTATACAACGAAAATAATTTTTTTTTTATTTTCAAGTACAATTGCTTTTTATTATATTGAGGTGTACAATTATGCAAGAAGCAATTGTACTTCATGTGTACTAGTGATTTCTATGACTGTGACGCTTCGATTAGTTTTACTGTTGTTCTTTGTACGTAGTGTATTTTGTAGTTTTATTATAGACCTTAGTACAGTAGTTCTTGGTTTTACTGTAGTTCTTAGTGCTTTCATTGCTATAAGCGTGCATGTATCTACCTGTGCTAGTAGAATTTTTCAAATGCGATACTGTCCGACGTGTGCTGGCTATATCACTGATAGATGCCAGAGACGTCTTTTCCATTAGAAGTCAGTAGTTGTGCCTTTTGCCAGAAGCGTGCATGTGTAAACGTGTGCTGGCGTTGTAAGGCACATTCGCTAGACGTGTGCTGGCTATATTACTAATGATAGATGCCAGAGACGTCTTTTCCATTGGAAGTCAGTAGTTGTGCCTTTTGTCAGAGGCGTGCATGTGTAAACATGAATTGTCTGACGTGTGCTGAGTATATTACTACACTAGATTTAAATTGAGAAGAGAGTCTTATTGCTCATAAAAAAAGAAAAGCGAGTAAAATGGAAATAGCATTGCGGCCGGATATTTGCCGGTAGCCAATGACTGTAACATTGAGGGGAGAGGAGAGAGAGCTTTCTAGTTGGACAGTTGCGCTAAACCGTCGAGTTTTCGACCAATCGGTTTTTCTTCTCTATTTGAATTTAGTATAGCGATCAGAAGCGTCGTTTTAAAAAGTCACAACAGTAAACCAATCAGTACATGATCGAAATGTCTATGTACATTTAGGGATAAATTAGAATAAATTCACTGAAAATAATAAAACAATTATTACAATTACATTTATATTTTTGTTTCCGATATTTACAAAAATTCTTATTTTCTTGTACTGTTAGTAAAGATATATAAAATGCAACTAGTATACAAACACTGTCTATGACCGCACATCCATTCTTATTTTTAATAAAAATTTAATTTCTTCCTGTTTGCATTTCACCGCAAAAAAATAAAGAAATCTGAAAAACAAATAAACTTCGGTTTTAAACATTTATTATTTACTTAGCTTCTACTTTTTATTGTTTTAATAAAATAGTAAACTAAGAAATAGCTCCAAATATTTAAATAATGGTAAGGACGCAAATGTGGCCGTTGAAGCAAAAACACTGGTGTGATTG
>NW_018020964.1:45339-46513 GCF_002006095.1 Pseudomyrmex gracilis | reverse complement strand
AATTAATAAACACATATATTTCCTGCACAATCACACCAGTGTTTTTGCTTCAACGGCCACATTTGCGTCCTTACCATTATTTAAATATTTGGAGCTATTTCTTAGTTTACTATTTTATTAAATCGCTGGCGGAAGAATGCGACTTAATTATCACTATCAATCTTATTTTAATTATATCCAACTTCAATACGGTGCATCCGTTGTTATCAGTCTAAAACGTTGGATCAAACTCAACAAAGATCTTGTTAAGATACATAATCGTATAAAATTTCTCAACCTATGTAGTAAACAAAATTTATTACCGCAACATTTACACCATCGCACATGTTGTTTTCCCAAGGTAACTTTTCATAGTTACAAACTAAGAGTTGTTTTTAACAACAAGCGTTCACTCTTAGCACACAGAATCTTGCAACTTGAGATTTCTGACCTTTACCAACACCGTAAATTTACTCTCATTAATATCTTTAAAATTAATAAAACGATTATACACAATTTACCGTTCATAATTTATAGTACTTTCTTTAAAACTCAATTAAACAAATTGGATAATGTACATTTTTGTGAAGAGAGAAGNATGATGAGCAAATTTAATTGGTTGAAGCATAAGCGTAATTGTGTTATTTCTAAAGACAGAAGTTTAAAGTATTATGTTAGTCACCGTAACAAACAACCACAGAACAATCATCCAACTTCAAAATACTTTTTCACACATCCTTCTTCNAAATTCTCNTTTTCCCCCTCTCATCTAAACAACATCACACATACAGTTGACATTAAATTCAATCTCGATGCTCCAGCAAAAACAATATTAGAACATAGACCTAAATGGTTTATTAATCTCTCCAATTCATACATTCCTAATGAAGTTATTAGTTTATTACAACTAGGTGAGAACTTCAGCCTTCCGCTAATAAACAATTCAAAATTAACTTATGACCTTATTAAAAATTTNGAATATAACATAAAACCATTTGATAATAACAACAAAATAGATTGCCGTAACAGGTTCGTCTCTGTTCTTAGACAATTGAGAGGCCGTAAATTTCATAATTCTGATTTTGATAAAGATATTGTTCGAGTTTCGAGAATCACCAATTCATTTGTTAGACATCATCCTTCTATCATTTTTACAAGAGCTGATAAAGGTAATACTGTTGTAGCTTTGAATAAG
>NW_018020964.1:36042-41112 GCF_002006095.1 Pseudomyrmex gracilis | reverse complement strand
TCATTTTTTGGTAGTAGTCAATTACTGGACAGTTAACCCTTGTTGTGACACAAATGCATGTCAACAAGTAGTATTATAATTATAACACAATTGTATTTCGGTTCAATGATAATTTGTTGTAATGATATTTACTGATAGAAGCGTCAGTCCTAGCGTCTTTCTTTTTTAAAAAATATTTAATTACGATAATATTTGCTTGATATTAAAATATTGTTAACATGTTTTTTATTTTAGGCGACAACTAAAGAAGGCGCAAAAAGCAGCTAAAATGAAGGAAAATGTTTAATCCGAGAGTGTAAGTATTGACAACACTCTGGAAAATATTCCTAGTGAGTTTGTAGAAACTTCTGAGAAGATAGTACAATCTTAGTCTACAAACATAGTGTACAAATGTCCAGGTATGCATGATTATATTGAGAATTGTAAAAATTCTCAAGCTGTAGATAGTTACAACATAATGGAAGAATTTCCAGATGTGTACATTGACAGTCTCGAGAATTGTGCTCATTCTCAAACTGTCATAAGCGTAGATAAAAATGCATGCGAGTATGTATCACATTCAGAGAAGTATTACAATTTTCTGGATGTTAATTTTAATACCGTACAACAAAGTTTAGATATATTAAATGAAAACGTAGAACAGTGCAAAAATGATCTATCCAGTTTATGTCTGGAGGAAGTGTCCAAAATTAAGCATGTGGATGCTTATTCCATTACAGACAATTTGTCTGAGGATCGTCGCATTTTCGACCACAATTATATAACAAGTTTACATGTGACAAATTCTGAGACTTCGATTGATTCTCAGAAGATAAGCGTGAACATTATCGCAGAAGACATTTCAAGTAAACACGTTAATAATGACAAAAACTGCGATAATGACTTGCCTTCTTTGGTTATCGAAGAAGTACCCAAAGATCAAGATGTAGATGCAAGCAGTATCAAAGAAAACTGGCCTGAAGGTCGTCGCATTGTCGACATTGGTTTTTTTGGAGAGAAATCCAAAACTTCTATAAAAATCATCAAAGAGGAGTAAGATGTCAGTTTGAAAATATAAAACTTGTTAGTTCCATCCGCTACGGATTTCGAACGCAGTTTAAATTTAAATGCGAAAATTGTTATACAGAAAAAACAATATGGTCGGAACCCGAGAATAGTAACATGTTGGACATTAATAAAGCCGCTACAGCTGGAACAGTTACGGTTNNAATAGGTTTTGCCNAACTGGAAGAGCTGTCAGCAGCTATGAATATTCCCAGTATGTCTGAAAGAACATACATCAAATGTCGTGATAGTTTAGTCGCTGAGTTCGAGAAAACAAACGCTGCTAATATGAAAATGGCTGGCAAAATTGAAAAGCGAGTCGCTCTAGAAAGAAATGAAACTATTGATGGCATTCCATATATAACAGTTGTAGCGGATGCAAGTTGGATGAAAAGATCATATGGCACTAATTACGATTCACTGTCCGGTGTTGGTGCCATTCTTGGCTACCGAACACAGAAAGTTCTCTTCATCGGCATCCGAAACAAATTTTGTTCTGTATGTTTTATGGCAAACCGACAACATCGCGAACCCAATAATCATAGATGCTTTAAAATTTTTGACCGTAATGCGAGTTCATCAAGCATGGAGACTGATGCTATTGTTAAAGGTTTTAACAATAGCATTGAAATGCATGGACTGATTTATAGAACAGTTATCGCTGATAATGACAGCTGTGTGTATCAGTCCATATTGAACAATAAACCATATAAGCAATACAACGTGATAGTACAAAAAATAGAATGTACAAATCATTTGTTGCGTAATCTGTGCAAAAAATTACAACTAGTTGCACAGATGACTACAAAAGAATGCTTCGAGATACTGATTTTGTGAAGCATCAAAATATTGTAAAAAAAATATATTGAAAATACGCGAGAAAGTACTGAATGCAACTGCAGCACGAAAGAAAACAAACCAACCCATGCGTGAGAAGGCTATGGAATTACAAAAAGACGTGTTAAACATTCCTAGCCATATTTTCGGTGAACATAAGCAATGCACCNAACGCGGACATACATGTGAACGTAATAAAGATACGGACAATTATGTACCGCGTCTAATACAATATGGTTTGTATAAAAAAGTTGAAGAAGCTATCGAATACTTGAGCTGTTATTCCGATAGTTTGTTGATCGGTGCAACAAACAATCCTGCAGAATGGTATAATTCAATAATCTGCAAGTTAATAGGTGGAAAACGCATAAACTTCGGTGCACAAAGTTCTTATAATGCGAGAGTCGAGGCTGCTGCTCTGCAGCACAATACGCAACAGGTTCTAACGGAATTATATACAAGCATGTGTAAGAGTGTTCCTTCCGTTATCCAAAATTTGGAACANCGTCGACAATTAAAAGTTGAAAGAACCAGAGAATCTCGATCCATGAGTGGAAGACCTAAGACATTCAAACGAGAGGTAGGAACAAATCGTTATTACGGTCCACACTCACAAAGACCAGATTTCCCACCAGAAAAATTCAAACAATTGAAACATTATCATATGCAAAAATTGTTAGAAAATGGAAAAAACTGGAAACAGATAGAACATGATACAAGAGATCAAAGTGCTTGTCAATTATGGCACGTTTTGAGAAAAAATATGTTGACAGCTTCACATTTTGGAGAGATATGTCGCATGAAAGAAGATACATCTTGTGCGGTAAAAGTAAAAAATATTTTGTATCCTCCATACACGACTAATGAAGCTATGAATTATGGTCGTCAAAGAGAAGAACTTGCACGAAACAATTTGGCTGAAAAATTACATAAAGAAATAAAAAAATGCGGATTGTTCGTTTGCTGCGACTATCCTTACTTAGGTGCTTCTCCAGACGGACTTATTGACGAAGATGGTCTTGTGGAGATTAAATGTCCTCTTTCGGCTGAGAATTCAACAGCGGAAGAAGCTATAGAAACACTGCCTCAACTAAAAGGCATTTTTAATAAAAAAGATCGCAGCAAAATGAACAACAATCACAAATTTTTTTATTAAGTGCAAGGTCAGTTAAATATTACGCAACGCAACTATTGCATTTTTGCTGTATGGACGCCCAAAAGTATTGAAGAAGTCCGTATTGAGAAAAATAAAAACTTTTGGGATAATTACATGTTACCAAAACTAAAACAGTTTTATTTAGAATGCCTACTTCCTGAAATTTTGGATAGTCGGCACAAAAGACACATGCCTATTAGAGATCCTCTATACAGGGTGTTTCAGACCTATGGGATCAAACTTCTAGGGGTTATTCAGTGCAACAGTAGAAAACATTTGAGTATAGGGACCCATGTCCGGAAAAGTGTCACTACCGCACTACGGCCCCGCGTTAAAATTTAGAAAGACAATGAATTGCCTAAATAGGATTTAATGCATTTAATTTTTGCCTTTTGTACAGTGCGGTGCAATAATTCATGCGGGTAAAACAGATAGATTGCCTAAATCCTATTTAGGCAATTCATCGTCTTTCTAAATTTTAACGCGTCTTAGGGCCGTAGTGCGGTAGTGACACTTTTCCGGACATGGGTCCCTATACTCAAATGTTTTCTACTGTTGCACTGAATAACCCCTAGAAGTTTGATCCCATAGTTCTGAAACACCCTGTATATTATAGAAGCAAAAGAAAAAGCGGCAACAAGAATTGTTGATCGCAGTAACAAGAGACAAAGGCATCAAGAGAATAATATGGTACAAGAAACCAAAACATTAGCATGTTATGATTNTCCGAAGGAACTGACAAGTTCTGCAGCTGAAATGCATCAACATGAGGACTGCATATTCATCAGCTCTTCAAATGAAAATACTTTAACAGAAGNAGATGTGGCAAGCATCAGACAATATCTTGATGAAAGGATAATTTCTATGTCTGATGTAAAAATTAACGTATTGCCACTATAGACAGCGATCTCCACGATGAGTCGTTAGATGCATTCTTACGCGTTGTGAAAAAAACATCGTCTTTTAAAACACAAAGCGTACAGTACATAGGATTTTTAATCGCAAATGAAAGTGATAAAAGTGTACAAATCATTGGAGGAAATTGCACTCATCACTGGCAATGCGTCTTTTTTGACGGACATACGCTTCGCGTATATGATAGTCTACGCGACTGTACATATAAGAAATTAGCAGAGGAAGAGAAAGATTATATCAAAGCTCGTTTTCCACGTATGGTACCGAGCGATATAACTTTCGAAAAAGTACAATCACAGCCAGACCATGTAAGTTGTGGAATTATGGCTGCAGCTTATGTTACGGATATAGTATTAGGTGTAAATCCTAGCGACCAAACATATTCCACTGACATGAAACACATGAGACGTCACTTTGTAAATATTGTTGAAAACAAAAACCTGTTGCCTTTTCCGAGACAGTAAATATTCAAAAAGATATGACATAATATAAACAATATTGGGTTTTCTCTTACAAGATTTGCTGTAGTGCATATAAAAGCATGTGCTTTATAATAATAGAAGTAAGGCGCATTTAGTACAGTACGCTCAATACACGTACAGTTTACTTTTTGTTACTAATATTTATGTATTTACTTCTTGTAAAGAAAACACTGGAGAAACGATAATAAAACTTTGGTTGCGTTTCACAAAAATGGGCGATGGAGGGGCCCATTTAACGTTGTTACAAGATTGCAATGTACAAATACATATGCAATTACTTGTTTGTACATATATATAAATATATATTTTTTATATATATGTATATATATATATACATATATATATACACAAAACGTGTATATATATACACAAATGGTATATATAGTTTTCTTTTTATTTATATTTACACATATGTATACATATGTGTAAATAGAAATATTTAACTAAAAGATTAATAATGTCTATAAATAACAAAAATATTAAATATTACATATATTTAAATATACATAAATATGAAATATAAATTATAAATATAAAATGTAACACCATATAACAATAAGATGTATACATATGTGTGTATATACATATACAGGACGTCCCTACACTATTTCTTTCCATTACATGTAATAAAGGAGT
>NW_018020964.1:33539-35215 GCF_002006095.1 Pseudomyrmex gracilis | reverse complement strand
ACTTTTCTATTCAGTTTTACTCACTCTATCTCCATACTTCGGCTGGATCAAAATTTTACGGATACCTTGTATATATTGTAAACTAATTGTCGGACATCTTGTGTATCTGTGTGTGTGTGTCGCTCTCTCTCTGTGTGTAGAATACATTAGTGTAATTAACACATGGGAAAAATTGTCATAAATAAACAATTGATGTTAGTTTTTCACGTACTTTTTATTATTACAAAATTATAAACCGCTTTGTAAGTTACATTACAATTGAACGCGTCAATATCAATACATAATAAAATGCACATTATTTACATCAAGAATTTTTCTTATTCGCGCGTATACACGTCTTACGCAAGTATACAGGGTATCCCATAATTGCTCTCACCGCTTGTAGGCAAGAAGAAGAGGTTCTTTTAAGACAAAAAGTCCTATACCACTTTGCAAGATTAGCAATAATTAACGAGATATGAATTAATAAAGATCCGCTAATCAGCGTACATCCAGAGTTAGGAGAGCGTAAGGACAGCCTAGTCTTTCGCGCGGACGCGCCGTTGCGATGGAATGGGAGGAGCTAATAGGATAGTATGTGCACTTATACATAAACAGCATATAAGCTGCGTTCGGGGAGCGCGCTATCCGCGAGAAAAACTAGGCTGTCCTTACGCTCCCCTTACACTAGATGCACGCTGATTAGCGGATNTTTATTACTTCATATCTCGTCAATTATTGCGAATCTTCCAAAATNTTGNTAGAACTTTTTGTCTTAGANTAACCCCTTCTTGCCTACGAGCGGTGAAACGNCAATTATAGGGCACGATAAATATTTACATATAAGAATAACAGTACGTTGCTACAGAGAACATATCAGAACGTAAAACTGAAAAAAAAGTTAAGTATCAAATATCGATAATATGATTGTTGTTATCAACATCAAAAGTGTAAATGTCAATCAACGTTTTATTACCGAATATAATATATATGTACATATATATATATATATATACTATATTTAACTAAAAGTTATTATTACATAAAAATTGTTAATGTCAATCAACGTTTTATTATTGAAACGTGCACCAATATCAAGTAGCAACATTTTGTGTTGACCTTCTCTCACAAATTCCAGATTCTGAATTTGCTTTTGCACAAGCATTACCGAATATAATATATATGTATATAAACATAAAATATATATATATCAGGGTTGGGAAGTAACGCGTTACTTGTAACGACGTTACCGTTACAGTTACTTTTTTTTGGTAACGACTCCGTAACAACGTTACTTTTTTTTATGTGTAACAAAAGCAGTAACGACGTTACATTTCTTCGGTAACGAGTAACAAAATGAGGCGTTACTTTATCGTTACTTTCAAATTTATAATATTTTTCTTACATAACGGCGTCTGCAGAAAAACGATTCAATGCGTTGTGCGCAATGCCAGTCAACATTATGCTTTTGTAGAAAAGTAGCATATTGATTGGCTATCAAGTCGGTTCTAGCCTCGCGTAACACGTCCTGTCTACAGATGCCCATAAAACAGACGCTAATCGCAGATAACATTGAATTCCAAGAAAAATTACAGACCGTTTGATTCCTTGTTTATAGATCTTCATCAGTGTACAAAACAAAACTAATTAAAATTAAAAATTATTGTAGTAAGATCATTGCGCACTTACAATGTGAA
>NW_018020964.1:30267-31899 GCF_002006095.1 Pseudomyrmex gracilis | reverse complement strand
TCATAAATATAAGAAAATACTATATATATATACAGTTAAACCTTTTATAAAAATATATATATATATACATACATATATATATATTTAGTATTTTCTATTACTTATCAGATTACAATAAAAATGAAAAAACAATCGCAAAGTTAAACCTTTTATAATAAAATGAATTTTCACACAAGAACGCGTGAAATCAAGTGGTTTTTTTTTTTTAAATATGTTCTTCCAGGATAAGGTGAAACATACCCGGGAGTGCAGACGGCATATATCCCGATGATGCAGGCGGCGCGGGAACATAACCTGGTGGTGCAGGCGGCATGGGAACGTAACCTGGTGGTGCAGACGGGATGGGCACGTAACCTGGTGGTGCAGGCGGTATGGGCATGTAACCTGGTTGTGCAGGCGGCACGGGCACGACGTAACTTTGTTGTGCAGGCGATGCTGATATATATCCGGAAGGGGCAAACATGTATGGCAGCGGAATGGTCGGTAGGGACATCGCCGTTCTTGATGATGAAGTCAACGCCTCAGTGACTGCTTTTTCTATTTGTTTATTCAATTTTTCGCGACCGACCGCCTCACGCACCGCATTATTAATTCGCTGAAAAAAATACAATTATTATTAAAACCTTAACAGGTTACAGCGAATGTATTTAGTAAGCTACTGATAGTCAGTTTATTTACTTGTGTAAGGTATTATGAGATAAGAAGTTAGTAAGTAAAGAAGTATATACAACAAAGTGTAAAGATAATGTAACTATATAAAGATCAATAAACTAAAATAAATATATGTGTATATGAAGATCAATAAAATAAAATAAATAAATGTCCGAGCGTGTGTGAGTCTGTGTGACTGTGTAAGTAAAATTAACATAATAAAAATTTGCGAGAGTATTGAGGACTTTCTCGGGTTCGTATTATAAAATTCAATTGTGTTGAGTGATGGGCTTCTGTGAACCAAATGCAGGAACTTAGGTGCAATAATGAAGACTGTATCTGTGTCTCGAAACGTTTCGACTTTTATTTAAGTCATCTTCTGTCGAATGAGCTAACTATATAAAATACAAATGATTTTACAAAAAAATATTTTCTTCAAACGGTACATAAGGCATTAATTACAATTAAATGGAATAATATAAAGCAACGTTCTTACCAAAATAACAATTAACACTTCAGCATGAATAATGTCTATTACTTATTTCGTTGTGTCGTGATTGAGTGTAGACACGAACTGAGAGATAAGATGATATGTTGTCATAGATATTCAAAATTTAGTCACGTGATAAAAAGTAGTCAAAGATTATCGATAATCGNTAAATAAGCCTTATCTAATAGTTCAGTGTCTGTCATAATGTTTAAGCTCTTTTGTTTTTGTAATTTAATAAATATCATTTCTGAGGTCAATCGTTTAAAATAATTAGGTTCATTGTCCAATATCTTGACAGAATTCCTAAGTATTGACAGAATTACCTTGACAGAATAATTTACAATAATATACCGAATTCTCCATTCGCCATTAGAGATAGTTTCGATCTTCATAATAATTTAACAGGTTTTATATTAGAAAGGAATTACACCCTCTGCTCATTTGATGTTGTATCTCTTTTTACTAACGTGCCAATACAACTTGCATTAGAC
>NW_018020964.1:27998-29027 GCF_002006095.1 Pseudomyrmex gracilis | reverse complement strand
AGTCGAAACGTTTCGAGACACAGATACAGTCTTCATTATTGCACCTAAGTTCCTGCATTTGGTTCACAGAAGCCCATCACTCAACACAATTGAATAACATAATAAAATTGTGTGAATAAATGAGTCTGTGAAAGAGCTAAATGCAGAATAAGAGAGTGAGTGATTGAGAGAAACAAAAGAGAAAAAAAGAGAAAGATAAAATAGATAGGATAAAATAGATAAAAAAACCAACATAAGTGTGTATATATATCACTCTCTCATGATATATATCACAGCAAAAAGTGTGAATAAACAAATGAGTGAGCAAGAAAGTGCTGCCAATTAGTGAATGACTACAAGAAGTAAGAGAACAAGAGAGAGAGAAGAAGAGACAGACAGAGATACAGAAATAAATAGAAAAAGTGTTATAAAAAATTGTATGAGTGAATGAGTGAGTAGAAAGATAATGCAATGAGTTAGTAAAAGAGATATAAATGTACATATTTTAAAATGTTTCTCATCTGTTTATATATACATATACACATACATGTCTCTCTCACTTACTCATTACATTACTTTTCTAGTTACTTATTCACTCATACATTTTTTTATAACACTATCTATTTATCTCTGTCTGTCTGTCTGTCTCTGTCTCTCTCACTCTCTCTCTCTCTCTCACTCATTTGTTGCATAACCTTCCTACTCAATCATTCATTAACATTTTATACTTTTTTTTATCTAGCTGCAATGAATGAATGAGCGAGAGAGAGAGAGTGAGATAGCTAGATAAAAAAAGCATAGAATGTTTATGGATGATAGAGTAGGAAAATTGTACAATAAATGAGTGAGAGAGAGAGAGAGAGAGAAAGAGATAGCTAGCTTAAAAAAGCATAAAATGTTAATGACTAATTGAGTAGGAATGTAATGCAATGAATAAATGAGAGAGAGAGAGAGTGAGAGAGAGAAAGAGATAGCTAGCTTAAAAAAGCATAAAATGTTAATGACTAATTGAGTAGGAATGTAATGCAATGAATAAGTGAGAGAGAGAGA
>NW_018020964.1:23237-27138 GCF_002006095.1 Pseudomyrmex gracilis | reverse complement strand
AATCCATTTTTCGTCACCCGTCACAATTCGATACAAAAATGATTTCCTTTCGTGGCGTTGAAGCAGCATTTCACAAGTGACTTTGCGATTTTCCATTTGACGTTCATTCAAATCGTGTGGGACCCATTTACCGAGTTTATTGATCTTTCCCATTGCTTGTAAACGTCTGCTGATTGTTTCTTGTGACACATGTAATGCTTCTGCTAATTGCCGTTGAGTTTGAGTTGGGTCATCATCCAATAACTCTTGCAATTGCTCGTCTTCGCATTTTTGTGGTCTATCAGAGCGCTCACTGTCTTTCACATTGAAATCACCACTTTTAAATTGTCGAAACCATGTCTCACATGTTTTAATCGATGGAGCGTGTTCACCATATGTTTCTACTAGCAAACGATGACTTTCAACAGCCTTTTTCTTTTGATTAAATAAGAAAAGCAATGCGTGCCGCAAATGTTCTTTTTCAGGCACAAAACTTGACATGATCACTGAACGATAAAACAAAGACGCTAGTTTTTGGCGGACTCAACTTGTGTGTTTGTAGTTTTAAATGTCAGACGAACAAAATGACGTATGTGTCAAATTAATACGCTGCGTACTTTTTGTTGGCGCCATCTCTTAGTTAAACCGGAAAAAACTTATGCATACACCTGGTACATATGTATCTCTTTTACTAACTCATTGCATTACCTTTCTAGTCACTCATTCACTCATACATTTTTTTATAACACTTTTTCTATTTATCTTTGTCTCTGTCTGTCTCTCTTTCTCTCTTTCTCTCACTCATTCATTGCATTACATTCCTACTCAGTTATTCATTAACATTTTATGCTTTTTTAAGCCAGCTATTTCTCTCTCTCTCTCTCTTTCTCTCTCTCTCTCTTTCTCTCTCTCTCTCTTTTTCTCTCTCTTTCTCTCTTTCTCTCTCTCTCTCTTTCTCTCTCTCAATCATTCATTGCAAAACTGTTCTACTCAATCATCCATAAACATTCTATGCTTTTTTTTATCTAGCTATTTCTCTCTCTCTCTCTCTCTCTCTCTCTCTCTCACTCATTCGTTGCATAATCTTTCTACTCATTCATTCATTAACATTTTATGTTTTTTGTCATTACACGTACACGCATACATTGCAACATTTCATATAACAATCACTTACCTTAGTAAGTGCATTTTTTTCCAGTTTCCTCTAGCCGACCACGATCTTGGCCCCGTCTTTTTTTTCACTGATAGTGACTCCGCCGCTCTGCCTTCCGCTGTTAGCGGTGACGTCGTAGTCTTCGTCGCTTGAATACTTCTGTAAACTTCTGTTATCTTCGGCGGCGTTGGCGTTGGCGACGACGACGACGCCGACGCCGATGTCAACGCGATTGTCTTCTCCGCCGCCGCTCTTTCAGTCACCGCTAGCGGTGACGTCGCCGTTGTCTTTGTAACGATTTTCTGATTCGTAATCGTTGTCGGCGTTGGCGACGGCGACGACGACGACGACAACGACGACGATGCCGCCGGTCTTCCAGTCACCGCTAGCGGTGACATTGCCGTTGTCCTTGTAATGTTTTTTGGTTCCTTCTTCGTCAGCGGCGTTGGCGTCGGCGTCAACAGCAGCGTCGGTGCCGTCGACGTCGTTGCCACTGCCGCCGCTGCCAACTTACGTCCCAATTTTGTTGGGTTACTTCGTGCTGAAGGAAATAAATTGAAATATAAATATAGATAAAAAATAAGAACATATAAATCATAAATCACATATCTTACGTGCTAAGTTAATAAAAAACAATATAAAACCGAGAATTGTACTTACATTTCGACATGGTCGCTGTCTTCCAACGGCCTACAAACAAATGAGCGATACCAACCGTTCGTTCACAGACTTTGTAAACAAAACTCGCGATTCGCTGAACAATGTGAGAGGAGAACGGGCAGGGGAAATCATTCTCCTCCTGCTGTCTCCTACTATTGCGTGCGTTTATCCTTCGGTCTCCGTCAGCGAGATCTCCGGCTCAAAAGTACTTCTTTCAATTTCTCGCGCAATGCCATGATACAGTTTACTCTATTAGCGCGTCTGCGTCCGAGAAAAAATGGAAAAATGTAATCATTTAGGATTATATGTGGATCGGATATAATTTTGTATTTAATCGCGTATAAACTTTTATACAAATCGAATATAATTTTATATAAGTTGGATATGATTTTATACGATCATATAAATACATAAAATTATGTATCATACTATATGATTTGTAATATTTATATGTGATCATATAAAATCAGATCGCGTCAAATTTTGAATCTGATTTTATACGATCACATAAAATCATATCCAAATATNATCCTTATACAGGGTGTCCGACAATTACTTTAACATCTCTAGTAGGCAGGTAGAAGAAGTAAAACTAAGTCGAAAAGTCCTGAACCATTTTTTTCTTTTACATATAATAACGGAGTAATTATTGAATAAATGTAACCAATCAGCGCCGACCTTTAGCCGGGCTCACGTCAGTGAGCCGCGCGGAGCGATCACGCACACCAGAAGTGTGGTTCACTGACGTGCGTTCGGCTAAAGGTCGGCGCTGATTAGCCTGATTTATTCAATAATTACTCCTTTATTATATGTAATAGAAAAAAATGGTTCAGGACTTTTCGACTCAGTTTTACTCCTTCTATCTGCCTACGAGAGATGTTAAAGTAATTGTAGGACACCCTGTATAAAATTATATTCGACTTATATAAAAGTACAATCATACAAAATTACATTCGATCCACATATAATTCTATATGATCACATGATTTTCCATTGTTTCTTGGGAATAAACATCTCGTTTACTCTTTCGTTTTCACTTATTTTTTCGACATTGAAAACCTTTCTTTGTATTTCAAGCTCACGGACTTTTTTAAAAATTACTAGTTACAAGTTAAACTTTAATATTTTGTCCTATGAAAAATATCTAATAACAAATAAGTAAAATGAGATTTTTTATGAATCATATCATGATTAATTTACACCTTTTATTTATACAAATAAAAACTCACTAATATAAAAACAGACCTTTGAAATATTTGTACGAGTGTTTCTCGGAGTTTTCGTTTTATAAGAATACTTTCGTATATGTATATATTTATGTGTATATATATATATATATATATGTGTGTATATAAAAATATATTATACATACATTCTTATTTACATTGTTATTTATATTGTTAATATGTATGTATATGAGAGCACAGTGTTTCTTGCCAAAGTGCTTTGAGATAAATTTTTTATTGGTTAATAAGTTTTAATATATGAGAAAAAAGTATTTACATTTTATCGGTTTTGTGTTTATTTCGTATCTTTAATAATTGGTAGTATTTGGTATAAAATAGTTTAAAAAAAAGAATTAAAACTAATACTTTTTGTCTATATAATATTAACTATATGAATAGTTTATTTAAAGTTGCTTAAAATTTGATTTTTTGTCCTTTATCATTTTATATATAATATTACATTTCACATATGTAATGTATTAAATTTACATATATGTATAATTATGTTTTATATATAATATTAAATTTATTATTTAATTATGTTATTTTCAGATTTCTTTATAGGTTGCGTTCCGATATTTACTGCTATCTACTAGATAGTATTAAAACTCTCTACTTCACATCACATGTGTTATAGATTTCTAGTACCGGCAGTGAAGAATCGGAACGCAGTCCGCGTAAGTATAACAGAGAGAGAGAGAGAGAAAGAGAGAAAGAGAGAGAGAGAGAGAAAGAGAGAAAGAGAAAGAGGAAGAGAAAAGAAACATACGAGCCACGCGCGAGAAACAGGCTAGCAACGGGCGTGTTCCGTTTGACCACAGTACGATTCGACACCGCTCGATTCGACACAGATTTATTCGACACCAAATTATTCGACACCGTA
>NW_018020964.1:14193-15672 GCF_002006095.1 Pseudomyrmex gracilis | reverse complement strand
AAGAAGCATCGAACGTCGAGAAGCCAACATGAAAAGTGACGTTTACCGAAAATGACAATTTTAGAGGCAATCAGCCAAAAGTTTAATTTTATTTTAATTCATTTTCTTTTGTTTTGTAATTTAGAGCAAGCGTATGTTAACGCTTAGGGTGCGCAATGCCCGCTTAAATCAGTCGAAACTTGACAAGTTCTTTTTTGTTTTGCGTAAAGTTTGTTTTATTTTAGAGTAATCCTTCGAGATTAGGTATTACTCGTTGAGCTGACATTTCGTTGAGTTGACCTAGTTTGTAAAACTAACTATTTCAATAATNAGCGAAACTCCGAAGTCGGTTACTGTAAGAATTTGGTTGTTAGACAAAGATTTAGCATTGTACTTACGGGTGTTGAGTTTCCTACGAGGTCCAGACGGAGCCGGGTCAGCCTGAGGGTTCCGCGATCATCACCTGAAACAAAAAGAAAAAGATTAGTAAAAACTCATTGTCAAACGGAGTTGTTGGTTAAGATTAACTAGAAAGCTAGGCTAAAGTCAAGGAAACGATTAATGGATTTCTACTCAAAATTGAAATGGTTAGTTCTATTAACCCGAATAAGACAATTGTTAATAAACACGGAATCGACAAGTTTTAACCGAGACAAGACATGAGCTCCACGCAAGAGGGAGCATGGGAGGATAATTGATGCGCTAAGGAAGTGTGAATGTAAAATTCACCACGGCCGGGCAAATCAACCGACGCACTGTAGTGCTAGGAAACGGTTTAGCTCGAGATGAAAAATAATAAAAGTAATGATTATCAGCGAAACCACTCCGGTGTACGGTAGGTCGGATGATACGAATAGTTTAAGCGGTAGTTCAAAAGTTAGGGACTAACCTCGAGTTGTGGTAAATTTTCTAACTTGGCGATTTCGACAAAGTAAGACCAAAAATACGATTTCCTAACGTAAACTCGTCGTGTTTGGTCGAAATTTCACTTTGTTGAAAAATTGCCCCGGTTAGGCCTCACTTTGACAAAATTTACAAACTTTACAATTTTGACAGAATAAGACCGGAAAGATGATTCTCTAACATGAACTCATCGTGTTTGATCAAAATTGCGTATTTTTGGAAAAAGTGTTCGGGTTAGGTCAAAAAACCTAACTTTGACAAAAATTGTAAATTTTGTGTTTTTGACAAAATAAGAACGGGAAAATGGTTTTCTAACATGAACTCGTCGTGTTTGATCAAAATTACGCATTTTTGAAAAAGTTGTAAACTTTGTGATTTTGACGAAATAAGACCGGAAAGATGGTTTTCTAACGTAAACTCATCGTGTTTGATCAAAATTGCGTATTTTTAAAAAAAGAGTTCGAGTTAGGTCGAAAAGACCTAACTTTGACAAAAATTGTGAATTTTGTGATTTTGACGAAGTAAGACCGGGAAAATGGTTTTCCAACATAAACTCGTCGTGTTTGATCAAAATTACGCATTTTTGAAAAAAGTGTT
>NW_018020964.1:9439-12539 GCF_002006095.1 Pseudomyrmex gracilis | reverse complement strand
TGTGTCCAATAATTTGGTGTCGAATCGACCGGTGTCGAATCGTACTGTGGTCAAACGGAACACGCCCAGGCAACTGGGGGAGCTACGCGAAGAAAGAATGCGTGAAGCAGGTGCTCCACCCACATGAAGAAACACACACGTACGGCTGAGTGAGCAACTCGATATCACGTACGGACGGACGGATGATGACATCCGAAACCACGTAGTAAACAGGAGTCAGCTACAATTAAAAGACGCGGTGAATCTAATACCGGCGTTTGACGGGAAATCAGCTGAACAGATACGCGAATTTCTGAACGCGTGTGAATACGCAGCGGGAGTTGTTAGCCCGTTGGATGAACCTGCTCTGTTACAAGCAGTATTATGTACAAAATTGCGAGGTCAGGCTTTGTTAGATTTTGAGACAAAGAATATCTGCAAGTTCCGACAGTTAAAAAAAGAAGTTGAGAACACTTATGCTGCAAAAAAAAGTGTTACTCAGTTGCAGATAGATTTTAACACATTGAGGCAAAAGAATGGCGAAAGTGCGCAAACGTACGGCCAACGTGTAAATCAAATCGCCATGGAGTTGTATGGGGCCATGGTGGAAGGTAGAGGACACACCATTGAAGAAAAACGCATTATTATGAGAACAATCAAAGAGCAGACGTTACAACAATTCCAAATAGGGTTAAAAAGCGAAATAAGAGTAATAATTTGCTCACGGAACTATGGAACTCTACAAGAGGCCATAAATGCGGCCAGCTCAAAAGAAAATGTGACAACACCTCATAGCGGTCAAGTAAAAAATCAGAATCCGCAAAATAATGGAAAGTATAACAAAGACACATGTTTTAATTTCGGAAAGCACGGAAATTTCGGTCGAGATTGCCGAGTCAGCAAAATGTCATTATCAAAGGCAGGCGGCAGAATAAATGCCGTTGAAAAATATTGCAATTATTGCAAGAAAACAGGACATTTTAAAGAAACTTGCTGGGCCCTAAATGATAAAAAGAAATATCAAGGGAAGAAAAATGCATCGAATACAAAACAAAGTAATAAGCAGAAACAGAGTAACAGCAACGACTCATCCAAAAGTGACGAGGATAGCACTAAGAAAAGGAAAGCTATAACGATAGCAGAGCTTCAAATTATTGAAGTAAATACGACGCAAGCAAGTTTCGACATTGTGAGAATGCCAATTACAGAAGCAAAGCGTGGAATAGCAGAATTACTATATGACACAGGAGCCTTAGTGTCACTCAGTAAAAAGAAATACTTGAAAGGAGAAACTCTTGCGGAGTTAACAAGTATAGAATTAACGGGAGTTACAGGTCATAAAGTTTGCGTGATAGGAAAATTTTTGGCAACATTCCAGTTGAGGAATAAGAAAATCAAGCATCCTATGTACGTTGTAAGGGATGATTTTCCTATAAATTATGAAGGAATTTTGGGAAGCGATTTCTTAAAGAAATATTATGTCACTCACGACTATAAGAAAGGGAAAATTCTCGTGGGACAGAAGGCATTGACCCTGCATCCTCATAGAAACATAGAGATACCATCGAGATGTGAGGCCATTATAACAGCGATAACAAATACCAATCAGGTAGGAGTAATTGAAGCAGAAGAAAAACAGCCAGGGGTATTTATCGGTAGTTGTCTCGTACAGCCAGAAAATTATTTGTGCCCCGTGAGTATAATTAACACAACGGAGCGAGCCGTAAAAATGCAGATTCCGCAGGTAAAAGTTGAGCCAATAACGGACGACGATGGGAATTTGGAGATAAACGAGATAAAAAATGAATTTAGCGGCCTTACGCGTCTGGGAAAAATAAAAGAAATGTTGCGGGTACAACATTTGATTAAAGAAAAAGAAAGAAAATTTATGAGTTAAGCNAAGAATATAGTGATATTTTTTACTTAGCCGGTAAACCGCTGAGTAAGACGAACGCGGTAGAGCATCAAATTCCGATCAAGGCTGACACTGCACCGATTAATGTGAGGCCNTACCGATTGCCAGAGAAACATAAGAAAGAAGTCGATAGGCAGATAGAAGAAATGCTTGACAATGAAATAATTCGACCCAGCAAAAGTCAGTAGAATGCGCCACTTCTAGTAGTGCCTAAGAAGATGGACGCATCGGGCATCAGAAAACTGAGAATAGTAGTGGATTTTCGACGTTTAAACAACGTAACCATCGGAGATTCGTTTCCACTACTTAACATAACGGAAATTTTGTACCAGCTAGGAAATGCTAAATACTTCTCTACGTTAGACTTAGCGTCAAGATATTATCAGATACCCATGAAAAAAACGGATAAATGCAAGACAGCATTTTCAACGCCGTACGGGCATTACGAGTATAATCGAATGCCTTTCGGGTTAAAAAACGCGCAAGCAACGTTCCAGAGGCTGATGAATTCAGTTTTAACTGGATTACAGGGCATAAAGTGCTTCGTACAGGGTCTTTCAGATTAAACGCTCACGCAACAAACATAAAAAACTCCTATAAAAATTTTTTTTTTTGCTCCATCGATGGTAACACTGAATTCCCCAACTCGGGACGAAAATATCCGGCTACTGGTTAAGTCGGTGAAGTTTGTTTATAGTGTCAAAATGTACGATTTAACGGAACGCGTATTTCTTGTGAAAACGTATTACTCGACTAATCATAACATCGCTCAAACTCTGACCTCTTACGGTAAGAGTTTTAATGTTCATCGTCGAAAATTGCCCAAAAAAAGTGTAATCTTACGTCTCGTGAAGAAGTTCGAACAAACCGGTAGCGTTCTCGATGATAGAGTTGGAAAATGTGGCGCGAAACGAACTGCGCGCACGCCGCAAAACATTGAGCAGTTGCAAGAGAGAGTCCGCGCCAATCCCCGCACCAGTCTGACTCGTTTAGCTCAGGAGATCGGGGTGTCGTCTTCGACCACGTACCGAATGATGACGGAAGACATCGACATGTTCCCTTACAAAATCCAGATGCTTCAAACGCTTTCCCCTCTCAACGAAGAGAAACGGCTCGCATTTGCAACGACCTTCGGCGCGTATCTCAGTCAGAAGCGCGGTAATCTTCCATACATATGGTTCAGCGACGAAGCACATTTCTGGCTAA
>NW_018020964.1:5440-8824 GCF_002006095.1 Pseudomyrmex gracilis | reverse complement strand
CGAGTATGAAACGACCACGTTGCATCCACAACGCGTAACGGTTTGGGCTGCAATTAGTGCGCGCGGAATCATCGGCCCAGTGTTTATTGATAGCAACATCACTGGTGCTTCCTATCGGCAGATGTTGGAAGATGAAGTCTTCCCTGTCATGATGGCCATGCCCAATTTTAAACGTTTCATCTTTTAACAAGACGGAGCGAAGCCGCATACCGCCGATGAAACGTTGTTGTTTCTGCGTCAGATTTTCAGAGGGCGCGTCATCTCCAATCGCTTCCCTGCTCTGTTCAAGTGTGGATGGAATTGGCCGCCGTATAGTCCAGATTTAAGTCCGCTTGATTATTTTCTTTGGGGCTATGTGAAGGATCGCTGCTACGTTAATAATCCGACAACTTTGGAAGAACTTAAAGAGGAAATTACGCAGATCTTTAATAGCATCGAAGTGGGAATGTTAGAGTTATGTATGAAGAACTTTGTTTATAGATTAAAACGAGTTGTTGAAAATGACGGTGGTCACATCGAAAATATCCTAAAATAAGCTTTCTTTTCGTGTATAACAAATAAAAATCGGTTCATTTTTGTAGGAGTTTTTTATGTTTGTTGCGTGAGCGTTTAATCTGAAAGACCCTGTATATCTGGACAATATAGTGATACATGGAGCCAGTCTGGAAAAACACAGTCAACGACTAAGAGATGTGTTTGAGCGACTTCGAGAAAATAATCTGAAATTACAGCAAGACAAGTGTGAATTTTTCCGGAAGGAAGTCACATACCTGGAGCACATTATTACCGAGGACGGACTAAAACCAGATCCATCAAAAATAAGTGCAGTAAGAGACTTTCCTGTGCCGACAAAGATAAAAAATATACAGACTTTCATAGGATTGGCGGGCTATTATCGAAAGTTCATTGACCAATTCTCAAGAGTTGCGAAACCTCTGACTCAGCTAAAACGGAAAGGAGTCAAGTTAGAGTGGGGCCAGGAACAGCAGCGAGCATTTAAAATATTAAAGGAAAAATTGAGCAGCGCACCTTTGCTTGCATATCCGGATTTCACAAAGGAGTTTATCGTTACAACCGACGCATCAGGTTACGCAATCGGAGCTGTTTTGTCACAAGGCCCGGTAGGACAAGATAAGCCTATCGCATATGCAAGTCAAGTGTTAAATACTGCTGATAGAAATTATAGCACCACGGAAAAGGAATTGTTGGCAATAGTATGGGCCGTAAAGCATTTTCGACCATATTTATATAGCGTTAAATTTAAAATCGTAACGGATCACAGGGCACTTGTGTGGTTATTTAGTGTCAAGGACCCCGGGTCACGATTAATCCGTTGGCCATTGATACTTGAGGAGTATGAGTACGAAATAATTTATAAAAAGGGGAAAGCCAACACCAACGCAGATGCATTAAGCCGAAACATTGAACAACCTGAGGTATGTACGTACAAAGAAGAGGAAATCAATGAAGGCAAAGAAACAAGTGAAGCACAAGAACTCACGGAGGAAGAAAAGAAGCAGATACTGTATGAGTATCATAATGCGCCGTTAGGAGCGCATCAAGGGATAGCGCGAACCATAAAAAGAATTCGCCAAAGTTATAACTGGCCGCATCTTGCAAAAGATGTGGAAAAGTATATCTCGAGGTGTGCTTCTTGTCAACGAAATAAGATGACAAAGAGGATTAAGGAACCAATGATCGTCACTGATACTCCAGCAGAGCCATTTAAGAAATGCGCTCTTGATATTGTCGGACCATTAACCATTACAAACAACGGAAGTAAGTACTTGTTGACCTTCCAAGATAATTTGACAAAGTTCAGTAAGGCAATACCTGTCTCAAATCAGGAAGCAGCGACCGTAGCAAAAGAATTTGTTACAAAAATAGTGTGCGAGTATGGCATTCCAAAAACGGTATTAACAGATAGAGGCACAAATTTTGTCAGTGAAATGTTTAAAAATGTGTGCAGATTGTTACGAATTAATAAAATTCAAACAACGGCATATCACCCTGAAAGTAATGGACCTTTGGAACGTTCTTATAGGACGTTGGCTGAATATATAAGGCACTATGTAAACGAAGATCAAACAGATTGGGACGAGTGGGTTCCATACGCTATGTTTGCGTACAACACTACGCCACATTTAGCCACAGGGTTTACACCGTTTGAATTAGTGTATGGTAGACAGGCGGAATTGCCAACTGCGTTAAGAAAACCTCCAGCGACGCAGTATAATCTGGAAGATTACGCACAGGAATTGAAGGAGCGATTACGCGCCGCAAATCGCGTGGCGAGAAAAAATCTGCGCGAGGAAAAAGAGAAAGCGAAGCGTCAATACGATAAAAAGACAAAAACGGCATCTTTCAAAATTGGCGATAAGGTCCTGCTATATAGTGAAACATTGAGAAGGGGAAGGTCAAAGAAGTTGGAATCACTGTGGGTTGGACCGTACGAAATAGTGGCAAAAATTTCAGACGTTACATATACAATAAAAGCAAGAAGACGCACATGTCGCACAAACGTGCATGTTAACAGGCTAAAAGCCTTTATAGAAAATTAGATAAAAAAAAGAAGTACCTACCAATCCGCTTCATTCCGAGTCAAAAATAGTTACAACGGAAGGATCGGCCGACAAGGGGGGACCCAGGCACACCACGTCGGGATCTGGAGAGGCCGGGAAATAGTCCTTTGGCTCTGGGGTTACCACCTCATCCTCGGAGTCGGTGACCGTCACAGTGACGATTAAAGATGACACGGGTGGCTTTGGCAAGGCAGAGTTGTGGTCCTCAATGTTGATATCCGCAGAATCTCGGAGCACGACAATGGTAGCCGCGCTCGTGATACTGACCCGCAAGTCAGTGTCACTATTACCATCACTCACAATTTCACAGGAGTTGGCCCAGTCTTCACCTCCAAATTAAAGACCGAGCCAACAAATAACACAAAGGGACCCGGATGGTCGACCCGCGCATCCGCATTGACTACATGGAGACACCATTGTTATAAGATGTGTATAATAACAAAACTTATTTTTACAAGAAAAAGAAAAATTTCTCCGTTGTTCGCAAAGGCTGGCGAAGAACTAACTTAGTGGTGAAGTGTAAAGTTTCGAAAATCCGTCCCGAAAGAAAGGGGGAAGTAGAGAAATTCGCGGTTTAGCATAAATTTGACACCAGATTAAAGTTAAACTCGAATGAAATCGTACTCGAGTCAGTTTACTCCGCGACTAAAGTGAAATATGTATAGGCAACACAGCGTAGGAATACGACGTTGCAGGAAATAATGGGGTGATACTCTATTGACCACAGTACGATTTGACACCGCTCGATTCGACACAGATTTATTCGACACCAAATTATTCGACACCGTTCGATTCGACACCA
>NW_018020964.1:0-4969 GCF_002006095.1 Pseudomyrmex gracilis | reverse complement strand
AATCGTACGGTGTCGAATAATTTGGTGTCGAATAAATCTGTGTCGAATCGAGCGGTGTCGAATCGTACTGTGGTCAAACGGAACACGCCCGAAATAATGTAAATATTATCTTACAGGATAAAAATTTTACTGTTTAAAATTGCCGTATGTAATGCGTGGGATGGGACCGAAGGACAAGAGTTCAGGATTCAAAGGTTCCAACATAATCCTGGCATATATTTCGAAAAACAGGGCGAGATGTACCGTTCTTCCAAGGAATGGAAGCTCGCAATAAGATTAGACCTAACTTCTATATACTATATAGTAGGCTAGAACAATTGCGGAAAATGTTGGATAATTCCAGAGATTTGTGCGACAATGAGAAAATATTTAGTAATAATAAGTTCTGCGACAGTTTTTCTGGCAGGTTACGGGACAGGAAATTCAAGGTCAGTACGTTAGTAGGAAGAATAAAAATGATAGTTGGAACACCGACACGCAGTCGGAAGGGACTAGTGAACGCAGTCGGTTCCGTGGCCAAAGTGTTATTTGGCACTATGGATGCAGAAGACGAGAAAGTGATCTCGGAGCAGCTGCAGTTGATAGGAAGCAAACAGGCCGTGTTGCAGCATACTATGAAAACTCAATTACAGGTAGTTAATGCCACGATTGCTCACGTAGACGACGTAGAAAATATTATAGAAAGAAATGAGAATAGGTTGCGTGAAGCAGTAGAGAAAATAACTCAAAAAGTTGATGAGTACGCACAACAACAAGAGCTGAGGGACTATTTCCTTGAGCTGGGCAGTTTACTATCGGAGATGGAACTCGATGCCGAGGGAATAATTGAGTACGTTATCGACGTGCACACTAAATTTGCAACATTAGAAGTGGTGCCACTAGAGCAAATATACATAGCCTGAAGGAGGCGAACAATCAGTTCATGCGGGACCTGCGTTTTCCTTTTGCTGTGACTCTGGAAAACTGGTTAAAAATTAAAAGGTTTGTCACGGTTAGTGTCTATTGCAAGGACTCAAATATATTTACGGTTGTTAAGTTTCCGTTGATCAGTTCCGGTAGTTACAATGTGTACAGGGTAATACCCTTACCGGTACATGAACGGGACAACGTATTCGCGGCGGTGCGAGTCAAGCACCTGGTGGTAGCAACAGACACAAATCGTCAAACGTACTTTATACTTAGTGAAACACAGTGGAATAATTGTATAAGCGTACAAGATCGTTATGTGTGTAAAAATGTGGATTCAATGTATCGATTCTCGCCGGGAACGCCCTGCGAGTTACAAATGTTTGTAAACGAGGATGGTAAATACGAAGACTGTGAAATCGACCACATGGTTTCTAACCAAACTATATGGGTACGATTAACAAAGGCGCGCGTATGGTTGTTCTCAACCTTGAAAAAAGAAACTTTGCGGGTTACGTGCGAAAATAAGTTGGAAAGAATGGAGGTCATATCCGGAGTCGGGAAAGTAGAGCTGCCGGAGCAATGCGAGTTGACCACAGCAAGTATCATAGTGCGAACTAATCAAGTGGTTAAGGGCGTGGGAATAAGTACGTTCTTACCGCGTTTTAATATCACGGCACCAAGAAAAAGGGAACATGTGAGTAATAACGGCGTGGAATTGGGAAGTGTAACACGGAACAAAGTGCAGTTGCGATCATTAGAGAAACAGTTGACACGACTTACGGAAGAAAATGATCTTGCTGATTGCACGTTTTATAAGCAGCCGCACTTTATTCTTCCGACTTTGGTAAGCGTAACCTTGGCTATTGTTACAATCGTGAGTTTATGTTTTTGGTTACGTAGGAGGAAACTTCAGGCGAGACGAGAAATGTTCAGTCTTCGGGATCTAAAGCCAAGTACTCGACAGATCGGGCACGCGGTACCCGAATTTTAGTATAATAAGCGGAAAATAGTGATACATTTTCCTTCTTTCAAGAAGGGGGGAAATGTTGTAAAATTTAGTGAAGTTTAGTTTAGTTTCATACAGGCCATTGAGCAATTGCGGGAGATACGCGTCATTGCTCAATCGACCCGAATCTGTTTTTAAAAGGTAACAAGCAGCATTTCCTGGTAAATGAAATCTGCTTGTTAAACGTAGTATTAAGTAGAATACAGACGCAGAACGCAACGTCAGCGGCATACGTGCAGTAGCAATTAGGTCGCTGAGTTGCTGAGTGGAGACGATCGATCCCTTTAAAAGATCGATCGCGAGCAACGACAGACAGATCGTGAGTAGCTGTTGAATACTGTGTGGCTCCGAGTCCATCCAGGGAGTTTACCGCAGTATAGCAACGGTTAGGTGCCAGTGTAAAGCGTGCGTTAACTGTACAGAATATAGTAATAAACTACGCCAATTTATATTACAAGAATCTTATTCTTCACCGAAGTCCTTCATCTTCCCCGATCACAACACCATAGTACCATTTCGCGGCCGTGTTTTTTTTAGACAATATATAAAAAACAAACGGCACACATATGGTGTAAAGGTATTCAAATTATGTTTTAAACCGGGATATACGTACAATTTTGAAATTTACTGCGGTCAACAACCTGGCAAAGAAAAAACTACGCCTAAAGCGGTTGCTATGTCGCTTTGTCATAATATTTTTGATATAAGGGACATACTCTTTGTATCGAGAGACATACTCTGATATTCTAGCATAGATTTAGCCAAGAATAGCCCAAGAATTTGCGAGGAACACTCATGTATTAGGAACGATTTGTTCGAATCGTCGCAGAATTTCGAAAGAAGTGGTACAAAAACAATTACAGCGAGGAGAAGTATTTGCAAAAGAAAATGAAAATGGAATAGCATTGATGAAATGGAAGGATAAACGGGATATCCTACTATTGTCTACCAAACATTCTGTAGAGACGGCTAGTGTTAGAAAAAAAGGATATGATATCGTTAAACCAAAACTTGTAATTGATTACAATCAAGCCAAGAGTTCCGTTGACGTTTCTGACCAAATGACAGCATACAGTAGTCCATTACGCAAAACTTTCAAATGGTATAAAAAAGTAGCACTTGAGCTTCTCTTAAACACTTCAGTTGTAAATGCTTGGATATTATATAATACTCAGCAACAAAGACTTATATCAATAGTAGAATTTAGAAAACGATTAGCTAATTATTTATGTTACTATAAGGATGAAAACAACAACTCGTCTCCTGAAACTGCGACACACTCTAGAAAACGACACGAAATTAAAGAGAAAAAGAGCAAAGCGAGGACAGCTAGACAACGTTGCATTTCTTGCTATAAAAAAAGTGTAAAAAAATTTGGTACTGAAGTAGCAAGACAAAAAACTATAAGAGTAATAACGTTTTGCAGCGATTGCCCGAGAAAGCCGTCTTTATGCCTCCCTTGCTTCAACGAAATGCACCATTAAATGTAATTATTAATTATTGTATATATAACAATTAAATAAACTTATGTGTTTTGCTCTATACTGCATCTTGTATAATGCTTCATTTTTTAGGTAGAAATATAGTTTACAGAATTATATTTGTAATAAAATATATGTTTTCAGCGCATCAAATAAATATAGCTGCGTGTACCACCGGTGGTACACGTGACCTGACGATCAAGTTTACCGTGTACTACTGGTGGTACACGTGGCACGGAACGTGTTAAAGCTGTAACTCTTGAAATTTAACATGTGAAGTAAGAGTAAAAAGTGTTTGTCGTATTGTATCAAGTTTATTTATTTGCTTACTTAGTAATAGATAATTTGTTTTTGTTTAGTTCTTGTAATATACAGTGTTCAAAAAGTCCCGGTATAGCAACATAACTCGCAAACTAAGAGTCGAACAGAAAAACATTTCAGACAAAAGTTGTAGGACTTTTCTCTGGCTATTACCACGTAACCTTGAATTTGACCTTGATTTTGACCTTCAAGGTCATTTCAAAGTCAAACTGTTTTTTTTTTTAATAAAACTCCATATTTTTAACGCTGGAAATGGAAAGAGCAGAAAATTTTACGTTCGGACATGACCTTTACTAACTTTACCCTCTCCTTTGACCTTGTAGTCAAAAGCAAGGTCAATAAACAGCCGGTTAAGACAAGGTAGAGAAGAAACCCAGTCGGTTAAGGCAAAGTAGAGAAAGAATCCAGGCATTGCCTCTATCTTGTTTAATGTTTGACTTTCTCCTTGACTACAAGGTCAAGAGAGGAGGTTAGTGAAGATTATACCCGAACGTAACTTTTCCTGCTTTTTTTATTTCCGGCGTCAAAAATATATTTTAAATATTCCATTTAAAAAACGATTTGACCTTGAAATGACCTTAAAGGTTACGGTCAAGGTCAAATCCAAGGTCACGTAGTAATAGCCAGAGAAAGGTCTTACAATTTTTGTCTGAAATGTTTTTCTGTTCGACTCTTAGTTTTTGAGTTATGTTGCTGTACCGGGACTTTTTGAACACTCTGTATAGTTACTCATATTTTGTATATAATCTGATTTGGACAAAAAACTGACAATTATAGAATCTCAGTGAAAAGGATCGGCTATATTTGAGTCACATTTAATGATACTGACATTTATTCGGTTATATTAGTGGCAGTTATACGTACTTAAAGTGACAGTAATAAAGACAGTAGAGTTCATTTTACATTTTAAATTAATTATTAATTAATTTTTTATACTTAATACATAAAAAAAGTTGTTATCAATAAAAAAGAAGTTAAGCAATATTATATACTAAACTGGAATCATTTTCACATTAACCTTTAGAGGACGGGAAAATTTTGGTTCAAATCGACCTTTTAATTTACCCGAAATGTATGTATAATTTTATCAGATTAGTCAGTACAAGTTCCCAACCTGGTAGGTGGTCGATATTTCGACCACCCCCGTCCCTAACGGAAAAGCCAATATAAAATTTTTTTTTGTTTTATTTTAGCGTTTTACTTGATATACCTATGTTTTTTGATATGCTGAGTATGAAAATAATAGTAAAAA